>NC_056739.1:1745927222-1746227222 GCF_019279795.1 Protopterus annectens | reverse complement strand
CATAGTTAAAACAGAAGTTATTGCAGATATTATAAAACAGCAAGTATTACAAAAGCCAATTATAATAAAAAAAAAAAAAGTTTTTTTTTTTTTTTTACCCCCCCCCCCCCCCACAAGTACATACAAATTGCAAAACACTTAGTGATTTCATGATCAGGTGCAGGATACATATATGTTGTATAATAGTATTTTAAAGAATACGTAAATGGAAGAAAAGAAAGGATGAAGGGTGAGGTATAGAGGATAGGAAAATAATTAGTCTGGGTTAGTACAGGAGCATAGCCAGTGATTATCGAGGCATAGTTTTAGGTTCTTTTTAAAAAGTGAGAGAGAAGACTGAGAAGTGATTTCTGAGGGTAGTTTATTCCATATTTTTCCAACAGAGTTCGAGAATAAGGATTCACCTGCTGAGTTGTTGGGTTTAGTAGTATTGATCAGTAATTTGTTTGAGGAGCGTAGATTTTTGAGATTATTATAAGGTGTAATTAGGGTAGAGAGTATTGAGGTGTTGCTAGGTTGATACAGGGTCTTGTAGATTATTGTAAGCTGGTGAAGTTGGAGCTGGTTAAGTAGTTCTAGCCAGTTTAGATGTCATAGATTTAGACAGTGATGGGTTCTAAAAGAAGAGCATGTTGCAAATCTAGCAATATTGTTATAGGATGTTGGTAGTTTATTGAGGTTGTTTTTAGAGAGATTGGTGTATATAGGAGAAGCATAGAGGAGAGTGGAGATTAGGTGAGTTCTGGCTATAGTGGTCCTAGCTTCAGGTGTAAGATAGGGTTTAATTCTGTAAAGGGATCCTAGTTTTTTGTTAACTAATTTTATTGTGGTGTTTATATGAGTGTCAGAGTTAAGATTGTTGTCTATTGTTATTCCTAGCAGTTTAGTGGTTGGTTCAGGAGTGATGTTAGAAGTGAGATTGTAATGGAAAGAGGTGGACTTTCAGGTTGGTGTAAAGAGTAGTAGTTTAGTTTTCTTGGGGTTTAAGAGGAGACAGTGGTGTGAGAACCATTGTTCTACAGTGTTGAAAGCTTTTTGAGTAAGATTATGAAGTTCAGTTTGAGAGGAGGCTGAGCAGATTATGGTAGAGTCATCTGCATATTGAATACAGGTGGAGTAAGGAATAGCAGAACTCAGGTCATTAATATAAATGGAAAACAGGAGTGGGCCTAGTATTGAGCCCTGTGGGACCCCAAGGGAGATAGAGAGGTGATTCGATAGTTTATTTTGACAGAGTACAGCCTGCTGATCCAGCATAATATATAGATTATACAGCACATGAAAAAATATATGCAATATTACACAACACATGAAATAACACAATAACATGACATTCAATGTCTGTGGAATATTGAAAAATTACAAAAAAGATTGGTAAAGGTGGCTACATAGCTAAACAGTGTATAAAGTATTGTACATGGTAGATGAATGAAGTGACTGGAATTAGTGGAGTACTTAGAAGGACAGAAGGGGTGAATGGTATTGTAGTAGAAGATGTGGGAGATGTGATAAAGTATTGCAGCAAGGTCTGTGAAATAAGGAAGTAAAAAAAAGATGCAGAGAGGTGGAATTGGGAAATGGCTATACTTAATTTTGTTTTATTGATATCCCTTCCCTGTCCATATCATCCAGCATCTAGACACAGGACTGACAAGGATATAAATAAAATTAAAATGCTGTATGCTACACATATGTATTAGCAGCAGATTAATAATGGTGAACACTGAAATGTGCATAAGTAGTGAATGCAGATACAGGTATAAAAATGTCATGTAACACATTCATTAAGATTTTTTTTATCCTCTTAAAAGTTAGAACATCATCAATAAGTTACTTCTCAAAACGTGTTCTTATTAAAAAGTGTGAAACGCTAATGCCTGTCTTTACTTACTGACTGCAGTCTTCAATAATTTACCAAATGTTATGAGCGACAGGGAAAATGCTATGAAGCAAAATCAGAGATATTAAAAGTTAATATAACAGCAGGTTTTGCACTGAAATAAATTTTCTGAATAAGCAAGTGTGATTTACAAAGGAAGTAAAAAAATAAAGAAACATTAGGGACCTTTAAGTTAATAGAACAACAGGATTTGTATCAATATGCATTTTCTAAGTGAAAAGAAGTAAGAAGCTCTAATGTCTGACATTATTGACTCACTGTAATCCTCAGTGTTTTACGAGAAAATCAAACATTTTACTAGGAATATGGCTAAATCAGGAGCAGAAAGAGATATCAAAATGTTCAATTCTCAGCTAGAGCGTCTTCTGTCTGGAGACATGTGGGAATGGGCGTACCTTCGTTGAAGGTTGTGCGTCAGGGCTGGCAACTTGGCATGTAAAACTCTACTGCCAATCATTAGTGGACCAGAGTTCCACTGTGGCGACCCCTAACCGGGAAAAGCCGAAAGACACAACAACTTAAGGAGGTAGATTAGCATTGAATACATTTGGTTTTACTTGCTTGCTTGCTGGGGTTTTCTCTGGTGCTACTTTTCGTAAAATACTGTTTGTGATAAGGCCTTGTATGTTAGGACAGCAGAATGCATCTGTCAAACTATGCTACTGTCATAATATTCTAAGCAACACACAAACACACTACTGTAGTGCAGTGTTCTCCATTATCACCAGCATTTGAATCAGCGTGAATGTGGTGGTGCTGCATACTGTGTCCATATGGGTTTAGAATGCTCAGATGTTGATCCTTGAATGTGCCCTGTCAACCCATTGTAGTACTAAATTACTAAAACTTTAAAGGAGCTGACAAAATAAGAATTATGAATCACAGTCCATGAATATGAATCATTGCTGATCAGTAAATGAATTTGCAGAGATTTTATTTGTAGTATTTTCCAAATGTTATTTGGTTAGGAGGCAGGCAGTGTGCTGTTGTTGCTTAAATAACTAATCTGCTACAGATATTTACTGTGGTAGCCTTTGATTGTTCCTTTCATTCTGTTATTGATAACATTGTTTTCAGGGTATGGATACAGCAGAAGATATTTTAGATTGCACACTGTCTTGCATGTCTGCAAATATACACTTGAAAGATTCATCCATTCATTGTAGTAGGTTCTGGAGTAGTTAAAAATTAACCAGAGGGTAAACAGTAAGCATTGTACTTAGTACTGAATTTGCAGGCTACAAGATTGTATCACTAAGTAATAGAACACACAACCTATTGGTACAAGCAGCAAGCACAACCTATGTGTAAGTTCATTTATATTTATAGGATGTTTCCATGTAGACTACAGACTAATGTCTTTGAGGAAATGTCTTTGTCATTAGTGGATTACGTATTGTTAAATGACTGCTATTATATGACTCATCTTGAATCTTTAAATAATTGCTAACTGTTAATAAATATTTGTTCTTATGTATTTTGGTTAGTATTATATATAGAGGGTAAAGTTTCTTCTAGGACTACAAGCAATTTACATTTAAAGGATATGAATGCATATTGAACTAAACAGCAGAGAGCATCTTGCCAGCCATAAGTAGGTAGCTCACTTTCTTTGGGTTAGGGAATCTTGTAGTAATTACAAAAGAATATGCCCCAATCAGTGCACAAAATATCATTCTATATTTGCTTTGACCTTTTTGCATCTACTTTTGTTTGACTAATTTGTGCGTGTCACAAGGTGTCAGAAATAGGGAATCAGGTTGTTAGACGTTTTGTAAAAGGATATGAAAACTGAGGACAGGCTAGCAGGATAACAAAGACGGTTAAGGGTGTGTGCTGCTAACAGTTTTCATCTTCTAGTCATGTTTAAGTTCTCTTTGAATTCTCTACTGACTGATTTTGATTATTCTTTTTTTTTTACAATATTTTATTCATTTGAAGCTGAATATGGATTCTTTAAATGAGTATGCCATTAACGATTTGCTAAAACACAAGTTCAGTGTAATAAATGCTATGTATATTTAAAATTAACACCTGATAACGCTGGTGATCTGTGTTCCTCATGTCAAAAGTTGGATGATTTGCTTACCATTATTAGTAGTAAATCTAGACTGACCGATGATAATTGCACTTGTCCAATTGGCACGGCTTGGAGAACTGTTGTTACATATATTAATGACTGGACTGATGAAATAAATAAGGTTAGGCAAAGAGCAAATAGAACACATTTAGGAAAGGATGTGTCTATTGTCTGTAAAGATCACTCAGAAACAAGGCAATGCCCCTGACAACTTTGGAATTCTGAATACTAGTATTCAGCAATCTGAGGATTCAGAGTATTCAGAAGGAAATTAAAAAAGAAAGAAGTTCGCAACAAATAAGCAGGGAGAAAAAGAATGTAATAAAAGTCTAGAACGTAAAGAAAATACATATTGAAAAGGACACTGCTTTGTTATGTAACACACAGGTTACAGGGAATGATAACATTTTTCTACCAGAAAACCTTCAGTCTACAGAAAAGAGCAATATTTTTTCCAAAATAGAAGGTAGAAAAAAGAGGCAGGGGGCAAGTGAAAAGGAAGAAATCAAAACTGAATGTGAAAGGACTGAAGAACATTACTGTAAGAAAAAAGAGGAGAAAGACAAACATTGACAACATGGCTCAAGCCGTGGATGTACAAAGCCAGAAGGATGAGAATTGTGTGCTTGCAAATGTAATAAGCAATGAAAACAGTGGGATTAATAATACTAATGGTGATGAAGATCCTTCCTTTGTAACAATTGATAGAGCAGATATTACTGAATTAGAAGTTGAAGAGTCTTCAGCTCTGGCAGAAAACATATTCTTGTAATTGGCGATTCAATTATTAGAGGAACTTATACTTACATCTGCAGAGACGGTAATGAAAATCATATAGTCTTATGCTTGCCAGAAGCAGAAACAGAGGATGTGATGTAAGTCTTAGAACGTCTTAATGTAAGGAAGTACAGATCTGTGTTTATTCATGCTCGTATACATAATCTCATCCACAAGGACTCTCTGACTGTTAACTTTCAGCCCTGTTAGCATAGCTTGTACAGGTATTAGGACATATTTTTCATAAATCACATATAGAAAGAAGAGTCAGGTCACTGTGAATGAAAATAATTTTTTGAGTAAATACCTACATGAAAAAATGTCCCATTTTAAAAAAAATGGAGCATCCTAGCCTCATTTTGGGTACACATGTTCAGACAGGATGGTGTACATTTGTCAAGATCGGTGAAGAGAATTTTTGCAGCAGACACAAAGCAGCATTTTGCCAGGTCGAAAAGTTAACAGTTCACAGATAGCAACATTTGATGCATCTGTGATGGTTGTTAATGCTAGGACCATTAATAATAAAGTATTTTTATTGCAAATTTTGCTACATTCCCACAAGTTTGATGTTGTTATTGTTTGTAAAACCTGGTTAAAGAACAATGACTGTAAAACAGTTCTGTCAGGATACAAATGTTTTATTGTAGCATACATTCTTACAAAAAATCAGGTGGAGGTGTTATGATAGGGAAGTTAGTTATCAGACCTGGGAGTATTACATGTTCAAGATAACACCAATACTATAGAGTAACTGTGACAATAAAGGCAAGCCTGGAACATATAACAATTATTGGAGTGTATAGACCACCAATGTCAAGTGCTAATTCATACATTTCTTACATGAAACACAGGAGGGAAGAATAGTAGTTGTTGGGGGCTTAAATTTACCAGAAACAGGTTGGAATAATATTGATTCAACAACATTAGTAAGGAAATTATTCACACCATATGTTCAAGAACAGTTGCTTCAGATTGTAAAAAAAAGGGGGGACAGAACATACTAGACATTGTTTGCGTTCCTAATAAAATTGTTACATGTCAAACTTTACCGCTGTTGATGTGCCGTGATTATGGGGTTATAAAGATTAGATTGTTGCTAGATAATTCTGCAAAACTGAAATCTAAACCAATGCACAGAAGATTAATTACAGATTATATGGAAGCAAAACAGCTACTATGTAAAACTAATTGTACTGATGCGTTCAATGGAAATACTGCAGATGGAATATGGAAAGTTTTGAAAGAAAAATTGTTTCAGTGCAAAAAATCAAAAAATGTTTAACATAAAGATCTAGGCATACAACATCAGGGAGATATTTTTCCATAACAACAAGATACCTATTAAGGTGAGAGACAAAAAATATAAGAAATGAAAAAGAGGTCAAACTACAACTTTGAAAAGTGAAATAAACAAGCTGGACAGACAAATTAAGCATGGTGTGAGACAAGCTCAAGAAAAAAATTGAAGAAAATTTATTTAAAGAAATTGAGCATAATAGGAAAACAGTTTATAGATACATAAGATGTGGAAGGAGTAAAGACATACAAATTGATAAACTGGGTGTAGATTCTAAAATTTATTCTCAGACACAACAGATTATATATATATTTATAAAATCATATGCAAAACAGTTTGGCTTCAGAAAGGGGGTGATAAGTTGTCCAAGTGACATCCAGGTAAAAATCAGATACTGGAATCAAATTAAATTATATTGAAAAAGAACTATGCAAACTGGATGCAAACAAAACACAGGGAGGAGACAGAAGTAGTAATAATGACCTGAGAACACCAGCAAGAACTTGCAATACCATTTTATCTATTGTTTATTAGGTCATATAAATACGGGAGATTCCTCAAGATTGGAGACATGTACTTATTAAACCTGTTTTTAAGAGAAAGGGGAGTAGGAAAAACCCAGTCTCATATAGACCCTCAAGTCTACTTTCATGTAGTAAAAAAAAATAATGGAGAAGGTAATACTGGATAAGTTATTGTCAGAATTAGAAAGGATGGGACTTGAAACCATATATCAGCATGCATATGTTGAAAATAGATCTAGTACCACCTGTAACATGATGTTCTATAACAACAGCTTGTGCTGTGATGTAATTTATATAGACTTAACTTCAGCATTTGACAGGGTCATACACAAAACACAGATCAATAAATTAGAATAACTAAGCATTTATGTATTCTTGATAAGATGAATAGCTGCATGGCTTACAAATAGGACATGGCAAGATTAATACAGCAATTGGATAGGTAAAATTCTAGGTTACGGTCAGGGTGTCCCACAGGGCTCTGTCCTAGGCCCATACTTGTTTAGATTGTATCTTTCAGAACTATCTATTTTATGTGATGTGTTCTACAGTCTGTATGCAGATGACTTGAAACTGGGTAAACTGATTACACGTGTTACAGATAGGGCATGTCTGCTAAAGAACTTGACTAGAGTGACCATTTGGGCACAAGAGAATAATATGATAATTAATACATCATAAACTAAACATAAGAGATTTGGGAGGCATAAATTGAGTGGTAAATATCTAATATAGCACACAGTGATTTAAACTGTAGATTCATTTAAGGACCTGGGTATATGGGTAGATCCAGCTTTGAGTTTTTCTAATCATATCAACCAAATAGTTAATGATAGTTATAGAACTATAGGTTGTATGAAAAGATTTATAAAGTCTAGGAAATCAGAAATGATGAAGTCATTGTTTGTTAATTGCATTAGATCCAAATTTGAATATGGAATAATAATATGGAAACCTAATAAGAAAAAAAGGTATGAGTAAACTGGAAAGAGTACAGTGGAAATATACCATCCATGGATGTGAAAATGTAAGTTATTATGAAAGACTAAAATATTTGTACAGTGTCTCATATAGATATTTAAGAGGAGATCTCATTCAGATATATAAGGAATTTAGAGACAACTACCTCTGGGAATGTTTGGGGTTATCAAAAAGTAGTAGAGAATCATCAGCTGACCTACGTAGAAGATTCTACAGGAATGAGAAATGTAGTAAGTGGTTCTCTGAAAGAGCCGAAACATGGAACAGAGTGCCAAATTACATTAAAACAAGTACTAGTGTAGATATTTTTAAGAACAGCCTGGGAACAAGTGTTTTGGTATACTGACAGGCTAGAAAGGCATTAATGACTGAAATATTTGATGTATGTATGTATGTAAGCATGTTTTTCCATTCTATCTTCCTCCACCTGAATACCATCTGACTGAGAAAAATCACTTAATCAGACTACATTGCCCTCATGGGCTAACACTAAAAAAGGCATTTGGGTCTGAAGAATTCTAAGGCTAAAATTTTTAAGGATTGTGATTAGATGTTTGTTTAGTCATAACTAGTTTGTTTTGTGTTTGAGTAATGGATGTCAATAAATTCACCTAGAGAGCATAGCTTCAGAGGTGAATCTTAGCATCCATTTCAAGAACACATAAAGTGGTTATGATCAGACACTTTATCATAATTCTTTATAGTGCATGTAGTTACTATAAATCTGTCACAATTGTTTGTAGTCTATGTTGTTTCTTCTACTTGTTAGACATTTATACATTTGTATACATTCTATGTGCAGTTTAGTACAGAAAGAGATAGAGGTGTTCTTTTTCTCTGTTGGCAACTTTCATTGCTTTGCATATGTTTTTCTGGATGAAATAATTAATATGTGTGATGTTTTTGCAAAGTGACATAGTTTAATGAGCTGTAGGAATATTTTTTTTTTAATTTTTTTACATGTTTTTAGGAGGAGCTTTATTGTAAATGTGATTTGACAAACCAAACTGTTTTATGTGTGGCTTTATTATATACTTATTTTACTGTATTTGCTTTAAGGAAGGGTATTTTTTGTTATGGTTTATACAAGAGCTTAGCACTTACTGACAACTTCATGAAAGTTTTCTTTTTCATATGTGCTGTTCTGCACAAAGCCTAATCTGAATAGTTCTTAAAGGTACTTAAAAGTTTATTATGCACCTTTCTGACATCAAAAAGGTGACTAACAACCCTGCCTTTTCACTAATTTTGGAGTGTAATCATTTTGTTCCACATACTATTGTGCCTTTACATAAAATAAATTAGAAGTCAATTTGTTTTGTTTTGTTTTTGCTCCTTGTACTATAAGGCAATTATAGACGATTGCTTATTGTTTTACGGGTTGGTTAAGAGTATAAACATAGAAAAAGAACAAATGCAGAGCAACAAAAGTTCTTTTGAAATTTCCAGTGTTCATATGCTGTACTGACAGAAATTGATGTCCGGGACACACAAAGCTTATATAAAAAAAGAAGCAACCTGACGACGTTACAAGAACAGCTAATAGTGGTCCATGTCATGACTACATATTAGTGACATTTGCCTCACTTCCTAGTGTGGAGTCTGAAATATGATTCTTTGTCATTGCATTTTTTTAACCATCTGCTTTACTCATTGTTTAGATTACGGCTGATAACAGGTATAATAATTCAGGTTTACCCGTCTTCATACCAGGTCTATGTGTTAACTACAGCTAGATGCTTTTTAGTTCTATTTATTTTGTATCCATTCACCATGTAAAATATTTTACCAATGTTATTTGTAATTTAATTGATTATTACAGAAAATAGTTTGTATATGTCAGTCTACCTACCTGACTAGCAAAATCAGTAAGTAAGTAAATATAAAACAAATTAAAACTTGCTCTATAGTCTTACTGTCTTGAAATGTAAATCCCTTAATCCTTCTGAGAGCCCGTGAATCTGTCTGGCAGTTGGCACAGAGGGATAAGGTTCTGAACTACAATTCCTCTGGTGCAGGGTTTGAGTCCCTCAGTTCTCATTTGTATGGGTTGGGGATTGGTAAAATGGTTGAGGTGATCATCTCACAGACAAAAGGTACAGGGTTTGATTCTCACCATTGTAAGAAAATTGACTAGGCATAAAATGTCCTGCAAGGACAGCTAGCCTAGTACTTAACTATGAATCATACCTCTCAAGTGCACCTCATTATGGGGAGTATTTTACATTTTAAGTCTTATAAAGTCAATATTCCTAACAGTTCTACATTGAAAGGCTCTATCAGACATTCAATGTTAAGATGTTTTAAGTGGTATCTGCTGTAAAAAATAGTCATATTAATTCAGCAAAATAACTGTTTCTTTGTATAAAGTAACACATTTTGAGTTCCTGTGAGCTTCCTAGTTGAAGTGGTTAATAATTTGTTAATAAGTTTTCCCCATTGTGTCCATTTGTTCCACGTTATGGGCCAGATTCCAAAAGAGTTACTCTCAGTGTAAGTCTGCCCTGATTACGAAATACTTGCTGTCAGTGTAAGTGACTTTGGTATAAGGTCTATCTCTAAACAGGCTTACACTGGTTCCAAATTCCAAAAGACAAAAAGATGTGCTCTCAGTATAAGTGGTCACTTGCTCTGAGAGCAAGTCTTTTGGAATCAGGCCCTGTGGGAGGTGGTGATTTACATTTTAATAGGTACACTGTGAATAATCTTCATGGTTTGGAATTTCATGCTGTTACAACAGGCATAGAGTGTGCAAATGTCCTGCTTCTTATTCAGATTTTTTTTTTTCCTCTCTTAAGGAGCCCTCTGGCTGTTTGCAGGCGGCTTCGAACAAGAGGCAAAGGAATCTGCACTGCTAGAGTAGGAGGTAGTGTTCTGAATTTGTTTGGGGAGGGGGAATTGCGTGCCTTCTTGTGTTTATTTTTTAATCTTGATTTTTTTAAAGCTGATAATCTTAAGCAGATACATCTGCCAGCAGGCCTCATTTCTTATATTAAATACTTAGAAATCTGTTTTTATTCTGCTGACAGGAGCATGTGTAGATTTGTTTTTGTGGCCTTTGTTATCAACGAAGCTTGAAAGAAAAGCAAAACATTTTCCATGGCGTAACTTTGCTAGCAGTTGTAGCAATTTGTAAGACCCTCTTACTTTCCTGGCAGAACTTTGAGAAAAATAAAGTAACACCTTGCTTTCCTGGCATAACTTTGAGAAAAATAAAATAACAACTAGACACAATTTCATTTTTGTCTGCATCTGTTGCATCAGTTTATAGATACCTTCTCTGAAGATATAAAATCTACGTCACATGGTCTTGTAAGCCTGCTTATTTTTTAAAATCACTGTGGAAATTATGCTTCAGACAGAAAGGTAATCATGGTTAATAATGGCCTTTGGGTGTTAATCTTGCTTTTTGTTAGTTTCTTCCAATAGACATAGAAAGCAAAGAATACATAAGCACATGTTTGGTTATGATACAAAAGTTAAGAAGAATAAACTAAACTTCCACATCCCAGGGGGATTGGACACTCTAAATTGGCCCTAGGTGTGAGTGTGTGCATGTGTGTTTGCCTTCTGTGGAGGTTGGGCACCGGGCTGGTAACTCGACACTGTAAAACTCCACTGCCAATCATGAGCGGACAGGTGATCCACTGTGGTGACCCCTAACCGGGAAAAGCCGAAAGAAGAAGATGGCTTGTAGCTCTAGTCTGTCTGAAGACTGTGAACAGTAAAGTATTACGAAAGGTTTTGCTGAATAATTCACTCAGCTGCAGTGGAAATGAACAGCATTAGTTTATACTGTTTGTTGAACATAGCTTTGAGTTTGGGATAGATTCATCAGGGTGCAATCAGGGAAAGCCCTGCGTGAAGGCATGATATAGGTATGGTATTGAACTTTGTTGGAGAGTCTGATGGAGTTTTAATTCCCACAACTACTACTTACTGAAAGTAAGCAGCTTCATCAAATTAAACAGCTAGATTACTGCTGTAAACAGGCAACTGTACCCATTTTTTGTCATCCTGATATTAAAAGCCAAATGAAAGGGGAAAAAAGGTGCAAACAATTTGACTTCTTCATCTGCCACATTATTTGGATTTTTATAAGTATGTTTGAGTAATATTGCCATATTGAAATAGTGAGCAGTTTAATTTATTTTACCCCTCTGTTGCAGTAGTATGCTTTGTACATGTGCCCAAGCAAGTGTAAAAACCATTAATATGCATGTGTATGTACTTAGACATATTCCTGCATGCACAATATAGCTGTCACATTTTGTTTTATGCTCAT
This sequence comes from Protopterus annectens, assembly GCF_019279795.1. Lineage (NCBI taxonomy): Eukaryota > Metazoa > Chordata > Ceratodontiformes > Protopteridae > Protopterus > Protopterus annectens. The sequence goes on along the minus strand of NC_056739.1, from coordinate 1,746,215,375 downwards.
GCCTTCCATGTCTAGTGTCTGCCTCTTTCAAATGTGTGTTAAAACAACCCATTCCTAACAATTGTGCATCTCAATGCAGTCTTTCAGTTATTATGTAGAAAAAAAAAGGATATTTATCACAATTTTTGTCAGACTGAATTACATTTGTATTGCCCTAAGCAAGAGTGTACCCTGGCCAAACACCTAAAGCACATTGCTGATGCTTATAGACAATCTAACTCACACATATGATTTATCAGGTTTTCATCACAGTCCATACCTGCGCTGCAAGTGGTAGCAAAATTTACCTTTGCCTTCAAGATTCAAGAAAAAATTCTCCAAAACAGGGACAGTTTATATTTACTCACTTTACTAATTTCAAAATTTGTGATAAGTATAGTTCTGTCACAATTTTCTCAAGAATAAAATATCTTTAAAAGTGATTTCTGGTGCTTTTTAGTGTCTTCAGTTCTCACTGTTTTGCAACAAAATTATGCAGTGTATGAGCTAAATTTTAAGACAAAATTAGAAGGAACGTCTGTAAAAATCAGGGATACTTGGAGGATACAAGTGGTAGCAGCTAAACGGATAAACTGTGAACTTGCTAATTCAAAATTATTAAACAGTTTGTAACCTAAAACTTCTGTGTACAAAGCCAACTGAAGGAAACAAACAAAAAAAATAACAAAAAACATGCTTCATAAAACAGAGTAACAGACTTTGTTTTGACAAAAACAATAGAGTTTGTGTCATAATAAATCACATTACTCTATCATTAGGCTACCTAGTTTACCAGTCTATCTTTCAGAGCCCCATGGCAACACAGTAAAATTGATTGACTTGCTTATAGAGGTTAGCTAATCAAACAAACTTATGTTCTGTTCTGCACAAAAGTTGTTGTAGTCGAGAATGTGACATATATAATATGCAGCAGAAGCTCATTATTTTACTCAGATGTGGAGGTTAAAAGAAAAATATTTAAACTTAAAGCAATTTGTTACTTGCTGTTGCACATTCAGTAAATACAATGCCCTGGGATTTATAGAATTTCTCTCCATCTTCATGAATTGCTGAACATGGTTAGTGAGTTAGTGCAACAAAGACAAATTCCAATTCAAAGACATGATATAACTGCAATGAGCAATGCCTCATTAACATCTCATTACCATGTCTCGAGTTATACACTGTGATGTCATACCTGATAGTGTTACGAGTTCTCCACAGCTGCCCATACATTGCATTTGCAAAGACAGCCCCCACACATGTGCATGCGTACACACACACACACACACACACACACACACACACACACACACACACAGGCGCGCACACACACACACACACACACACACACACACACACACACACACACACACACACACACACACACACACACGCACACACACACACACACACACACACACACACACACACACACACACACACACACACACACACACACAATCACACACACATTCACATACACATATGTACTCTTCCGCTCTCCTAAATATTCATACATACACACACACATAAACATTCAGACACCTATGCAGACATGCACTCACATACACACATAGACATACTCTGACAGTCTTGGCATCTCTTACAAACATACACACACACACACACACACACACACACACACACACACACACACACACACACACACACACACACACACACACACACACACACACACACACACACACACACACACACACACATGCACACAATCACACACACATTCACATACACATATGTACTCTTCTGCTCTCCTAAATATTCATACATACACACACACACACACACACATAAACATTCAGACACCTATGCAGACATGCACTCACATACACACATAGACATACTCTGACAGTCTTGGCATCTCTTACAAACATACACACACACACACACACACACACACACACACACACACACACACACACACACCTTCATTCAGGTACATAGAAACACCCACTCCCAACCAACCAACGTTGGTTTACAAAGTCCATTGAACATGTGAGAAAAACAGGCAAATGTAGGTTTTGTAAAAAGTAATTGGAAACAGTTGTACACCTTGTTGCTGGGTGCAGCATAGTAATTGCAGAAAGACTGTATACTGAAAGACATGATAATGTGGCAAGACTGTCGCACTGGGGATTGTGCAAACATTATGGTACTGAAATGGCTGAAAAATGCTGGAAACATGAACCACAAAGCATTATAAAAAATTATGAAGTCTACATTACATGGGATTTTCCATTACCAACAGTTCAAAAGATAGATGCTAGAAAACCAGATATAGTGGTTAAAGAAAAAAAGACAAAAGTAACATTGATCATTGAAATCACCACACCCAGTGACTACAGTGTCTTGTGCACAGAGAGACACAAAGTCATAAAATATCAGGATTAGCAGGCAGAAATGAGAGTAATGTGGAAAAAAGATACCCAGATAGTTCCAATAGTAGCAGGAGCAACGGGTCTTATAAAAAAGAATTTACAATAATTTTAGATACGTTACCAATACATGTAACTCCATACGAATTGCAAAAGGAGTCATTACTGGACACATTGCATGTGCTGTGAAGAACACTTCTGGCTGACATCAAAGATTGAAACAATACTAATTTCATGAGCTTTAATCGTACCTTAACTTAAGAATGGGGTCCATTCCTGTCACAGTATTAGAAATCCAAAAGATCTGGAGAAATTAAAATAGGGAGAACCCATGGCTTTGCTAGACTTACCTGTACCATGAATAGGGGTGAATGGGTGATCCGTGTCCTTTGATAGTGCTCTGTTTTTCCTCCTAGAGTAAATCTGGAGCCACGGGCATTTTTGGGAGATAGTACATGGCTAATTATTATTAACTAATACCTAGTCTGCAACATTAGCATGCAACTTCATCCACAAAACTTCTGTCCATGCTAAGGCCCCTGCAAGGGGAAACCTCAGCAGCAGCAGTAGAGTCATTTATGAATTAGAAAGGCTTTGCAATGCTGAAACCTTCATTGATAAGGCTTCCACATTGCACTAAGCCTTTCTGAATCCTAGGGATTTACTTATTTTTATCTTATTTGACTGACACCTGAGTCCTGCTGGCTTGCTTAAGTTTAGCAGCAGTGCTGCTTGCTAACCGCCAGTTACCCTGGTCAGAACAAACAAAAGCCATCCTGTGGTAGAATCCTAACCCAAGCCTTTTGTTATTATTACAACAACAATCTGTCTGACTACAGAGTAACACTTCAAAAGCAGTAAGCCTGTAAGGATCTAACTCACCATAAACTGGCACTTACTTTATGTCCATCACCATTTTCAACCCATACAGTTCTAAAGCTGGGACAGTTTATGAAAAGCGTAACAAGCAAGGTGCAATCCATGCGAGGTAAGCTTGGCAAGCTCATGGTAGCATAACTTTGCATAAACAAAAGGTCTGCAGCAGTAATCCTTCCGAGCAAAAACTGTGACCTGCCCTCATGCTTGCCAGCCACTTATAATTGCAAATTAAAAAAAAACATAATACATCACTTATTTTGCAAGTAATCCCCAGGTATCAGTCTCACTCAGTACTATTGTACCCATGAATTTCTTGTCAAACCTATATCTATGAGGGGGACATTCCAAGGTATTCAGACTGTCTCATCTTTGTCACCAAATTGAGTATATTGAAACATGAAATTACCAGAGCTCTTTAATGCCAGAATATAACACTGAAACTAAGTTAGCAGATCTAACTTAAGAAATAAAACAGTCAATAAAAAGCAATTTTCCATTAGTTGTTTTTTTTTTTTTGGGGGGAGGAACCACACACACCTTCATGCCCTTTCACCCACATTAACTGTAAATTCTAATTCTAATAGGTTCATAGGTTCATACTAGGCTATCTGCCCTAGGGCATTTATAAGCCTAGCCAGAGTGTGTTTGGCTTTCGCCACCCATTTTAAATTAATTTTGCTATGCCTTTTTTTGAGGTTAGTATACTGTGCCTCTGTCTAACAGTGACACAGAAGTGATAGCCGGGGTAAACCTACGATCTCCCATCCACTTATCAAGATTCCTCTTGAAGAGAGTCAATGTGGGACTCTGCCTAACCTGGACTGGGATTTTATTCCAGAGTGAAGGGAGCCTCTGGGTTATGAATCTGTCCCTCCAGCATGTCCTATTTATTTCAGTGCTGAGGTTCAAGTCTCTCGAGCGCGTAGCTCGATGGGATTTGGATTTTCTGAGGTGCGGCATGTCCATTAATTCCGGGTTGGACATGGCTTTATACGTCAGGCACAGATCGCCTCTGAGCAAGCGATATGCCACTGAGTAGAGCTGGAGTTTCTTTAACCGGGCAGCATATGGCATCTGTTTGAACCCTTTGATCCTCTTGGTGAGGTACTTTTGGAGTCTTTCCAGTTGCTGCAGGTGTCTGGTAAGGTACATCCCAAAAGGGGCATTGTACTCAATTATGGGCCTAATGAGGGATGAGTAAAGAGGCACGATGACCTCCCCTGATCTAGATGTGAATCTCTTCATGATTAGGTGGGCTGTATAAAATGTTTTTCTAACCACTTTGGCTACGTGGTTGTCAAATGAGAGATTGCTATCAACTTGGGTCCCCAGGTCCCTAATGACTTCTTCTGTACTTAATGGATTACCACCTATGTGGTAATTTGTGGGCACTTTGTTTTTGCCAAAGGGGATGACTATACACTTTTTGGCGTTTAGCTTGATGCCATGGCTCTGGCACCAGTTGTCTGTTTCTATGAGGCCCTTTTGGAGGATGCTTGTGTCGGCTGGAGAGTTGATTAAGTGCGCCCAGTTTGCAGTCAATTGTGAACTTGGTCAGCCACAGTCCTTCCGTGTTGGCCTGTACCGCCGAGAAATATATACCGAACAAGAGAGTTCACAGGACTGAGCCTTGTGGGATGCCACTTGTAACTGGTTTGGAGTCTGACATGGCTCCAGCAATTCTAACCATGTGGGTTCTGTCCTTGAGCCAGTTTGCAACCCATCTAGTGACATAGGGGTTTATATTTAAGCTGGTGAGCTTATCTATAATGCCCGAGTGGGGTATTGTATCGAAGGCTTTTGCGAGGTCCAGGTAGGCTGTGTGGACCACCTTCCCCTCGCCAATGGCTTTGGTAACTGTTTCAAAGAAATCGACCAGGTTTAAGAGGCAGGATCTGCCCTTAACAAAGCCAAACTGGGTAGGATCCAGTGTCTGTAGGTCCCCAATATCTTTATTTATGAGGTCCATGATGATCCTTTCCATAGCTTTGCAGACCAAGCTAGTCAGGCTTATGGGGCGATAGTTTCCAGGGTCCGTTGAGGCACCACCTTTGTGGAGAAGGACCACTGTTGCTGTATGCCACTCTTTGGGTACATATCCTGTAGTAAGGCTAAGATTGAACAGTAGTTTTATGTTTGGGTTTAGCTCTTCTTGCAGTTCATGTAGGACACAGCCCGGGACACCATCTGGTCCCATTGATGCTGTGTTTTTTGCTTTGGAGAGGGCGTCTCTTACCTGAGCATCTGAGATGTCTGGGGGGCAGCACTCTGTTGGCATAGATATTTGCCCTTTTGGTGGGGAGGGGGGTGGAAGAAGTTTGCACTGAGCCTGTCAGCTAGGATGTTGGCAATGTCTGTGGGCTCGGTGTATTTTTTGTCATTTTGGACTAATTCTGAGCATATCTGGGAATTCCCACCCAGGTTCCTAACATAACTAAAGAAAGCCTTGTGATTATCCTTAGTGTCCTGTGCAATTTTTCTCTCGAAGCTGGCCTTAGACGATTTTATGAGTGCCCATAGTTTTTTGCTAATACTAATCAGAGATGCCTTCCCTTTTTGGGATTTGCTCTATCATGTAGTAGCTTCCTCCTTCTATTGTATAGTTTGTTTATGGCTGGGGTCCATCAGACAGGACATCTGCCTTTGGAGGATTGGGTCTTGGTTTTATTTGGGATTGCATGATCCATGCATTCCTGAAGGTGTTCATAGAATGTGTTTATAAAGGATTCTGCGGTCTGGGCCGTATTTTCCACAGGCCCGGGGGCTTTGAAGGATTCCGCCTCGGTTTTGAGGCGTGTGAAATTTGCTTTAGAGAAGTTTTTCACTGTGGTTTTCTGGGCAGGGGGTGGGGTCAGGATGTGAATATCCAGTGAGATTAGTTTATGGTCTGATCTTACCAGTGAGGGATACACTTCTGGTCTGGAGCATAGTGTCCCCATGTTGGTGATGATCAGGTCCAGTATGTTTTCCCCTCTTGTGGGAGTGGTAACAAGTTGTTCCATAGCATTTGAGTTTATAAATTCTAGGAACCTTTGGGCTAGGGTGTTGGAGCTAGAGTAATGCTCCCAGTCTATGTTTGGGTAGTTGAAGTCGCCCAATATAATGGTGTTTGGAGAGACCTTCATATTTTTCAGTATTCTCAGGAAGGCTGAGTGGGGTTCCTTTGTTTGGGAGGGTGGTCTGTAGCAGGCTATAAACTGGAAGGCAGTTTTATCCATTGTTAGTTGCACATGGATAGTCTCTGATGCTTCATGCTGTGCCACCAACCTGGAGGTGTGGGTATCTTTGACGAATATTGATACTCCCCCTCCTTTTGTGGTTCTGTCCAAGTTTTGGGGCTGAAAAGCATGGTATGAGGTATAACCTGGTAGTGCTGGGGTGCTCTCGGGAGCCTTGAACCAGGTTTCTGTTACTGCACAGATATCGATGTTCTCCATGCTAAAGAGAGTTTCAAGTGTGTGCATCTTGAGGTTTAGACTTCTGGTGTTGAGTAGCATTACTCTTAGTTTCTTATCCCTTGTGATACCTATGGAGGTGGGTTTGTCTTTTGAGCCTTGCCTAAAAAAGGTACTATGGGGGTAGCAAGAGCCTTTGCCAATATCTGAAAGCCCAGGGGTGACAGGTGCAAGCCGTCCCTAGCGAAGCATCGTGGCTTGTCGAGCATGTCATCCCAGGCTGACAGGCATTGGCTCCCCTTTGAATGACACCAATACTTAAGCCAATTGTTGAAATTGATCATCTTGTCTTCATATTGTGGCATCATTCTTGGTGAGGGTAAGATGCTACTCAAGGTCAGGGTCATACCGGCCTGGGCTACATGCTCAGAGAGCTCCTCTATGTCTCTTTTCATGTAGTCCAGGGAGGTACGCCTCAGGTCATTCACACCAGCATGGACAATGACTGAGTCATATTTGTACTTGTCTTGGAGTGACCTGAGTGCTTGTGTTATGTGGCGGATCCTAGTGCCCAACAGGCAGCTCACCGTGACCTTCTCCTTGTTCAGCCTGGTGAGCGGGACGTCAGTGTGCCTGACAATAGAGTCACCTATTACAAGTGTATCAGGTGTGTTGTTTAGCCTTAAGGGCTGTGACTGTTCGGCACACTGGCTTTGTGAGCTATGTGTTGCATGTGTTTTGTTTTGGGGTAGCGGTTGCTTGGGTGTCTGCTTTGGATGTCTCTGCTGCTTAGGCAGATTTTTATTTAGAGCCTCCGAGTATGTTTTTGTGTGTTTATGTGTTTGGTTTGCTGTCGAGGTAGGTCTATGTGAGACTGGAATTGTAGTGAGTGTGGTTTCCTTCTCCTCCTGACTGGTTACGCCAGTACTGAGTTGAGAGAGCTTAGCCTCCAGTTTGGCTATATGGTTGCATCTCTCACATGTGTTGGAATTCATAGGTTAGTACTAGGCTAACTGCCCTTGCAAGCCATTGTAAGCCTAGCCAATTATCCCTTGTGAGGCTCATACAATTCCAAAAAATAAAACAAATACTTTGTTTTCTATCAAAACCAAATATTTCCCTTATTTTGAGGTTTTACAGTCTGTGTTTTACAATACATAAGTGGTGTGGATACAAACGGCACAGCCCCTGTACCTGATTCTTCAAAGTATATAATGTTTGCATAATTTTCCCTTGCTTCATTTTCAGTCTGTGAAGATAATGTGCAGTGTTTTAATAATATTTATGTAGCAGTGCTAGGCTAGTAGTGGCAATTATATACATAGTTTGCGTTGATCAAAACATTTTGTTTTGCCCGTGTGGTGCTCTGATCTTTAGTCATGTCCCTCCAGTCTATACTGTCCAGTTTGCCTTCACAGATTTGGACTGTTACTGCTACAGGGGAAGGGGGACCAGAAGTGAAAATATCAAATTAAACTGGTGAACAGGTAAGGCAGGATAGCAGGATAGGCAGGATATGTTTGCCTCATAGTTTGCTCTAGCAGATTTGACCAGCTCTCTAGTCTGTTTGTTTAGACTGGTGAGTGCATTTTTGCACTGATTTGTCTGTTTCTTCTTGGCTTTACAGAGTATTTTTATCCTTTTGTTGAATAACCTATTTATGCTAAGGGACCAGGTCCATCAGGGTGGTTTATTTTTGCCAGTAATCATAGGTTTGACTCAGGCAGGTACTGCCCTTCTCTGCAGCTGTGAATGTGGGTGTACAATGGTTTTGTGTACAGCTCAGAGTAGGTCTCAGTGTCATCCGGGTTTGTAGGAGCTTTGAAGTTTAATAAGCTGTCCCTTAGTTTGAGGTAATTGGACTTAACAAAGTTCTTAATAGGTTTGTAGTTTGATGGGGGCTCTAAGTTAGTTTTAATACTAAAGGAGATCCTTTTGTTGTCAGATCTTACCAGGGAGATGTTAATTTATGGGAGGGAGCAGCACCCCCCCATGCTCATGAGTACTAGGTGTAAGATATTTGTACCTCTGGGGATCTAACTAGTTGCTCCAGGACGTTTGCATTGATGAAGTCCAAAAACCTCTGAGCAAATGAATTATGGGTTGTATGGAGGGGTAGTTGAAGTCACTCATAAGTATGGTGTTAAGCTGAATGTTAAGATGTTCCAGTAGGTTTAAGTAGACGGTGCGGTTTTACAGACTCATGTTAGAAGATCTGTAGCTTGCGAGGATATGATAGGGGGTCACACCTATGGTTAGTTGGGCATGGAGTAGCTCAAGTGATTCATGTTGTAGGACCAGTGTAGTAGTGGACCTGTCCATTATAAAGACAGACACTCCTTCCCTTTATTTTATTTTGAGCTGAGGGGGATCAAAATGTCAAAGTCAAAAGTCAAAAGTAACTTTATTGTTATTCAGACCATACACAAATGCACAGCTGAAAGAAATTTTGTTTCTCCAAACTCATGTAGAAACAGAAAAACACAGCAGCACAGAAACAAAAACACATGCACAACATCAGTAACAACAGTTACAAAGACACAGAAAATACAGAAGGCACAAAGCATCAACAACCGTGATCTCCAGCAATCCAGTCTATCCACATCACCACCATCTCCCTCTCCAACATCAGGATATCCTAAGTCCAGTCTGGTACCCTCCAACACCACATTTCTACGTCTGATGCAAACAAAACTTGACAGACAAAAATCAAGCATCTGCTACTTTATTTGGAACAACAGATGCTACCTGAAGGCCTGAATGGCCACAGCCAGTTCAGTGATCTTCCAACAATCCAAACCCATCCACACCATCACAATCATCATTCCATTACCGACACCATCAGCAGTTTCCTAATCAAAACTGGATCTCTCTGACCAAACAATTCAAATCTGGTTCTTTTAAAATCAAACCTGGCAGCCAAGTCTGATCTGCGCCTTCCACCTTCCATATTCTGCACTTGCTTAAATTCACCACTGAAGGCACAAACTTCCTTGATCAGTTTAACAATGTCATAGCAAATGAAACTCAACATGACATCATGGCACTCATCCAGGCCAAACAGACTACTTAGCGAGCTACAAAAATTAACATAAAACCTCAAAACATGCATTGAGAGCCAGAGAGGCCACTGCCACACAAGGCGCCACCATCAAAATTATGTTTGAAATGTATAAAAGGCACTGTAGCCTTTGATAGCTGGGGTGCTTTTTATAGTTCTGAACCATGTTTCTATAACTACACATATAGCTGCGTTCTCCACTTAGCGTTGGGCAGCAGTACCTTTAGGTCATCGTGAGTGATTTTTGTTATGCTGGAGGGTTTAACAACTTGGCATGGCCTAAAAAAAGGCAATGTGGGATAGATACATTTTTTTCCAGAATCTGGAAGCTAAGTGGTGACAAGTGCAAACCATCTCTGTCAAAGCATCATGATTTGTCGATTATGTCTCCCCAGGCTGATAGATACTGGATCACCTTGTTGTGATACCAGAAAATAAGCCAATTGTTGAAGTCAATCAATTTTTTCTGGTACTGTTGCATCATCATAGGTGATGGTAGGATTCTACTCAAGGCTAGATTCACACCCACCTGGGACACATATTCAGAAAGCTTCATCATGTCTCTCTTCATGTAGTCCACTGAGATACGTCTTTGGTCGTTTACACCCACATGGACTATGACAGTGTCATACTGGTACTTGTGGTTTAAAGACCTAAGTGCATGTGTGATCTGGCAGATCCTGGCTCCAGACAGACAGCTCACTGTGATCTTCTCCTTGTTTAGCCTAGTAAGGGGGACAGCAATATGTCTTACATTGAAATCCCCACTAACTAGAATGTTTGGCTGTGTGGTGTGTTGCCTTATGGGCTTGGAAGTAAGGCTACTATGATTTTCAGAGCTATATATTTTGTGTTGTGCTGTCTACAGGGCCATTGAGAGATGCTTTTAGAAGGCTTGGAACTTTGAGTAGATTACAAGTGAATACTTCTACATGTATGGGTCTATGTGCTTGTTCCTTAATGTTGGTAGTGAATGTTTTGGGTGTAACATTGACAACCTGGTTTGCTTTCTTCATGTGTGTATGTAAGAGCTTTGCCTCCATTGGCATTGTGTATCTACATCGCTCACACACAGTGTTTGTCTGTTCTAAAATTAAATGTTTGTCAGTGAACATGAGGATGCCCATATCCACCAGGCCAGAAACAAATATGACAGGAAAGCACCTATGCATTATACCAGAGCCTTAATATATGGGAAGGAGTAGGGGATCATCACTTAAAGGTAACAGTGAGAGTGTTTAGTAGTATATGATTAGATGACCTGCAGTGGTACTGCCTTCTTCATAAACTGGCAGCTCTTCGAGCAGCTATGAACAGTAGGAGACTATGGAAGATATTTCCTATGGAGGATTTTAAATTGGAGAGGTTTGCTTATATGCAAGGCATAGGGAACCATGTTTGCCCAATGCGCAAATGCAAGGTTTTTATACCAGCAGGATGAAAGACTTTTACATAGTGAAATCATCAGGCCAATCAGATAAAGACACAATAAGCTTTCTACCAGCAGTTTCCAACTTAGATGGGTTAATTTCAGCTCTCTTCTCCCACCAGAGTCCAAAAGAACCCTCTTAATGTAAAGAGATTATGTTATCCCAGATGGGACTTGAACCTGCAATCCGTGGCTTAGGAGGCCGATGCCTTATCCGTTATGACACTAGGGCCTGACAATAATACCCATTTGTTAACCAGGTAAGCCCACTGGACACATAGTCTCTTTTCAGGGGCACGTCAGGAGGGCTGTCTAGTTGAGTGATTTGCTCAGGATCCCTTTTTCAGGAACAAAATAAATTGCCTTGTGTGGTAGAATTGTGCAATACAAATCATTAAGATTTTACACTGTATCTTTGATAATGTGCTTATATTTTTCCATCATTTCATGTGTTTCTGAGTAGTATCCCACATTCTTACCGGAAGCAAGAAGAGTTATGTGCTATTTGGCATTCAAATTTTTTGCTAAGCAGAAGTTCAGGTTTTTGGTTAGAGGTACCAAATTTTCATGAGTCATTCCTAAATTTGATATCTGCAGCTTGAGAGTTATAAGGCTACTAACTGTGGTATCTGGCAGTATCATAATTTATCACACTACAGGAGGAACTTATTTAATAAGTAATCAATGATACAGTATAATCCTGTTATAACGGACTCAGTTATAGTGGAATCTCAGCTATAACAGAGAAGGTCCACAGGTAACGACCATGCACTCACATAAATGTGTAGAAAAGGCGTCAGATATAACAAACTTACTTATAGGGGAATTTTGCTTATACTGGACTGCTGATAGGCACTGTCTTATTCGGTTATAATGGAATACACATGCACATTTATATGTATTTGGTGTTTTGTGTGAACTGTCAGAAAAGTCAGCTAGTTTGAAGAGGCATTCAATAATTCTAGAGTTAAAACATCAAATTATCATTTTGATAGAAAATAAAAACAAAACAGAGCCTGACATCATATGCAAGTATGGTCTTGGTAAGTTGACAGTTTGTGATGTTTGGATTAACCGTGAGAAATACAAGTTCTCTCAGAAGTTTGCTGACAGCAGCAGGAAAATGAGGAAGTCTGCATATGACAGTGATGGCAAACCTGTGACACGCATTTCAAAAATGACACATACTACAAAGTTTTGGGTGACACACTAGCGATCACCAGCACCCAAGTTACCAAAGACAGTGCTTTTGCATTCATTGCTCATGTGAAGTGCATTGAATTATTTTGTGCCAGGAGCTTTTGACATGCCAAACCCAAAAGGTTTACCATCACTGACATATGATGACATTGAAGATGCCCTTTTCTTTTAGTTAAAGCAAGTGCATTCAGTCAGTGCACCTGTTTCTGGTGCAATATTAAAAGAGAAGGCAGATAGTTTTGCCCATTAACTTGGTCACAGCAACATTACCTGCGGTGATGGCTTATTGGATTGGTTTAAGAAATGCCAAGCTGTTATCCTCCACATTCTGAGTGGAGAACTGGAGTCTGTACCACAAGAATTGGCCAAGGACTGGCTGCAAAATAAACTACCACAGCTGCTAGACTGATATGATTAACATAACATTTTCAGTGCAGACAAAACAGCTTTGTTCTTTAAGCTGCTGCCGTGCCATACAATGACATTCAAAGGAGACTGTTGCCATGGAGGCAAGAAAAGTAAAGAGCATAGTCAGTGTCAGTACAGCACAGATTGAGGCAAGAAAAGTAAAGAGCATAGCCAGTGTCAGTACAGCACAGATCAAGGCAAGAAAAGTAAAGAGCATAGTCAGTGTCAGTACAGCACAGATTGAGGCAAGAAAAGTAAAGAGCATAGTCTGTTTCAGTACAGCACAGAAGAAGATCTATTAAAAAACTTCAGTCAATCTTATTTTTGAAACCAATTTTTAAACAATACTACAACACAGTCCTTAGAATTCAGGGAAAAAAACACCATTCATGGAAATTACCTACTGCAAATAGGTCAGTTGCCACAATGTTGAGAACATTTTCCAGGAAAGTATAAACAAAGATCCACAACAGCATTTGATGAAGATTCTGGACACAGTAGAAAAACTAAGGGGAAAGATGGTGAGCTGCAAAAGTTGTCTGGAGAACCAGCTATATTGTCTCTGAGCCTTGTGGAATGGGATATGGAGATAGGTATTCCACATGCTTAGGGTAAGTAAGAGGGCATCTTTAGCAACAGAGGGAGGAAGGACTGCAGGCAGAACATTTAGAATTTTTCACAGTTACAAAATTATTTAGACTTGGTAAATCTAAGATAGGTGTACAAAACTCTTTTTGGGGTGTCTGGAAAAGTTCCTTGCTTTCTGTGATATTTTGGACTCCTTGTATGGTCTTGTTTTCTAGAAGTTGTAGAAAAATGGACACAGCCAGATGCAACTGGTTCTTGTTCAGTGGCAGCATTTCAAGATGTGGAAACTGCAGGAACTCCATTTTATAGCACAGGGTCACATTTTCTCTTATCCAATTGTCTGAGATCAAGAGAAACTAGTTTTCCAAAAGTAGGAAATTATACCACCCAGAAGATTTGGAGGGGGGTAAGTGACTAGGTAGAGTCATAGCTGTGAAGCAGCAGTGCTGGCTGATGGAGATCTGCCTTCTGATCTTTGGTCTTGGTGCTTGGCCTGACCCTTCTTTTTCTTCCATACAATTTGTCTCTTCTCGGTCTGTCTTATTTGTCTGCACTGATTCACACTTGCTTGTTTCCTTTTAAATGGCAACCATTTAATTGGATAATTTCTAGAATTTCTTTTGCTTCCCCATGTGCACCCTCAGCTGACCATCTGCTCCCATTTTGCACTCCCTGTACAAACCCTACCCCCCCCCCTCCGGCTGGGACCACTTGGACAAAGGGAAGGGGAGTAAAGGCATTCTGGGTAGAATGCTGTTATCATTTTGGCAGTGATCATCACAAGCAAAATGAAAAGGAGAAGGGGATACATGGTTTGGAGGTAGACAGGACTTAAGCCAGCAGCATAATATAAGCGACATTTTCTATTGGATTTAGGTCTGGGCTCTGGCTGGGCCATTCCAAAACTTTAATTTTCTTCTGGTGATGCCATTGTTTTGTTGATTTGGATGTATGCTTGGGGTCATTGTCATGTTAAAAGGTTAAATTCCTCTTCATCTTCAGTTTTCTAGCAGACACCTGAAGGTTTTGGACCAAAAGTGACTGGTATCTGGAACTGTTCATAATTCCCTCCACCTTTACTAAAGCCCCAGTTCCAGCTGAAGAAAAGCAACCCCAAAACATGATACTGCCACCACCATGCTTCAGCTTGGGGATGGTGTTCTTTTGGTGATGCAAAGTGTTGTTTTTGTGCCAAACATACCATTTGGAAATGTGGCCAGAAAGTTCAACCTTGGTCTCATCAGACCATAACACATTTTCCCACATACTTTTGGGAGATTTGATATATTATTTTGCAGATTTTAGCTGGACCTGGATGTTTTTCTGTGTAAGAAAAGGCTTCAGTCTTGCAACCCTACCCCACAGTCCAGACATATGGAGAATATGGGAGATTGTTGTCACATGTAGTACACAACCAGTACTTGCCAGAAATTCCTGCAGCTCCTTCAGTGTTGCTGTAGGTCTCTTGGCAGCCTCCCTGACCAGTTTTTATCTTGTCTTTTCATCAATTTTGGAGGGACGTCCAGTTATTTGCAATGTCACCATTGTCCCATATTTTCTCCACTTTTTGATGACTGTCTTCACTGTGTTCCATGGTATATCCAATGCTGTGGAAATTTTTTTGTACCCTTCTCCTGACTGATACCTTTCAACAATGAGATCCCTTTGATGCTTTGTAAGCTCTCTGTGAACCATGGCTTTTGCTGTAGAAGGCAACTGAGTAAATGTCAGGAAAATCCTACTAGGACAGTTGAACTTTATTTAGGGTTAATCAGAGTCTCTTTAATTGATGGCAGGTGTGTACCCAAGAAGACTGAATGTTGTAATTAAATCAAAAGGTGCTTCAACAAAGTATTAGTTTAGGGGTGTGCACACACAACAAAGTATTAGTTTAAGGGTGTGCACACTTATGCAACCAGTATATTGTACGTTTTTTATTTTTTATATTTTTTCCCCTAACAGATTTGTTTTTCAATTGAATTGTATAGGTTATAGGTCACATTAAAGGTGGAAACAGTTTTGAAATGATTTATTGTGGTCTCATTTTTTATATCACAAAAACCTGGCATTTTAACAGGGGTGTGTAAACTTTTTATATCCACTGTATATTTACAATTAAGTACTTGGGGAATATGGGTTAAAAAGGATTCTGATAATGCAACTAAGGATGTGTGGGAAGAGATTAAGTAAGAGATAATACAAAAACTGAGAAACTAGAAGCTCTGTTTTAAGGATATGGCTAGCAAGATACAGCAGTAAAATGTGTTTAGTCCCTTTAGTTTTATACACAGGTCAGGCATAGTTTTGTCAACCAGAGGAGACACTGTAGATAGCAATTAAAAGAGTTGAAGGATTTTATCTGGGAGGGGAAGAAGGCATGAGTCAAGTGGGATATGTTGATCCTTCTAACAGAACAAGATGGTCTGGGATTACTTGATTTAAATGGATATTTCAGAGCTACACAGTTAAGGCTCTTATGTGCTGTACAAGCAGAAAGCTATAATTAAAAGTAGAAAAAGATAATGATGAAAGAGGAAGGAAGCTCAAGAAATAAGGAGAGACTGCAATTTTGGATACAGATCCTTAAGGAGAATAGCAATAACCATACATAATATTATATTCATAAACTCAGCGAACAAGGGAATGGAGAAAGGAGATTCTGCTGAAAGGGATGACTGTGATTAGGGGTACAGAGAAAAGACAAGAGGGGGCTGGAATTTACAGGAGAAAACTGGCCAAAGAATCAAAGTATTGGGAGCAAAGAATATGAGAAAGAATGGTAATAGAATGAGAAGAGGACAAAAACACATTTGGACTGCAGACTAGAGACTGCCTTCCCTATCAAGGATTGGTATCAGAAAATAGGCAAAGTTAAAGGAATAGGGGATCCTAAGTGAAAGACCAGCACTGGTAGAGTTTTTAGTACAATCTAGAACAGAAACTGCTGTTAAATAAGTGACAATTAGTAGGGCATGTAAAATATTGCCTGACAACTATAGGAATCAATCAGAGGAGGTTAGAAAGGATTGGGAAGACAGGTTGGATAAGCAATTTGCAAAGAAACAATGGTAGGATATATGTATGGCTCCCAAATATACAGCAAAGTCTAGGTGGTTTAGGATTTTTGCTTGGAAGTGTTTGCATAGGTATATTTTATACCCCAAGCAGACTCAAAACAATTTTTCTTTAGGTAGATTGCAAATGTTGAAGCTATGATGGGGAAGAAAGAGGTAATTGGGAACATTTTCTTGGGTGAGGGGTGCAATGAGTTAGCAAAATTTATAAATTACCTGCAGACTACTCTGTCACTAATACTGGGTGAGCAAATTGGTATAACTAAGGAAATGATTTTTTGAGCTGTGATAAAGAATCTGAATTGCCTAGACATAGTAAGGCCTTGTTGAGTTTAATTCTGGTGGCTGCCAAAAAAGCAATTAGTAGAAAATGGAAATCAATGTGAAAACCATATTAGAAATAGTGAATATAGTAACAGAGATAAAAGAACTGGAAGTGGGATCTTTGGAAAAAGATAGGAGCATATTACATAGAAAAAAAGTGAGCTGAGGGAACAATACATGCAGACTAATGTTTTGGAGGAAGAATGAGATTTAAGGGAAGGCAGCAATTGAATGAGCTATGTAATGCTCAATTGAAAATGACTGTATAGAAGATTATATTTAAGGTGTAATGTTTTCAACTGAAAATATGTCACTATGGTTTGTTTTTGTTTATTCAAATGTATGATAGCCTATGTTATAAGTGGCAATTCAATAAAGATGTTTTTGTTTAAAAAAAAGGCAATTAACTACTTAGTGCATATGATCAGATTTCAGAGGGAGCTATTGATTAAGACCCTTAAAACATGACTCACTTGCCTACATCTACATAAACATTTGGAGACCCAAGCAGCTGCCATTAACTCCATTGCCACCCTCTCCATGCATCTCTTACACAATATAGCACATGGAGCAGCTTAGCCAGTGGGCTCAGGAATATCAATGAGGCATCAGAGCCAGCTTTGTTTGACTGGGTTTGTGGAAGACCTTAATTCAGTCTTTGTCAATGTTCCTTTTGACAGATCTCCCCTTTTTTGGACAGAAAGTTAAAGATAAGTGCTACACTGTGAGTAGGAGGGCACAATGCTCACATTTGGTGGCATTAATTTCACAATTCCCTAGAGATTGTTTTTGAGATTTCACAAGGGAGCTAAGAATAGCTGGTTTCAGAAATCCCAAAAGCCTCAGCAACAACAGCAGTTTGATAGGAGTTCCCAGACTGTGGAAAGCTTATGTGGTATTTGCCAATAAAGAGACAGAAGTGGACTACACCAACAGAGGTTGTGGTCCCTCCCCAGGGACCAGGAATATGATTCCTATATAGATGTCTCACTGTCCTAATCTGGAGGCATTCAGAGACATTTTTTTCCTGCACCCTTTTGTGTGACTGGCTATCACACAAGACTTTTGGGTCAGGAGATACTATCCAGATGCTATATAATACCATTATTACAACTACCCATAGAACTACCATTAAGTTCAGCCATGGTACTACCCCATCAAATGAGGACGGATCACTAGGAATTGAAAAATGTTTTGCAAAAATATCTATCCAGGAGGACTCATCTAACCAGAGAGATCTAAATTTTACATAAGGCTCTTCTTGATGTCCAAAAAAACCTAGGACCTCTGACTGATTGTAGACCTTAGTCATCTGAACTGATACATGAAGAAAGAGTCCTTCTTTGTGGTTGTGATGCAATCCAGCCTGCCTTGTTTGTAAGCATGAGATTGGAGTGCTCTTTGGATTTCAAGGATGTTTACATGCATATCAAGGTAGCCAAGCTGTTAAAGAGGTTCCTCTGCTTTCAGGCGGGAGCCAGTCTTTACCAGTTCAAAGCCCTTGGTCTCACCATAGCACGTCTCTA
This sequence comes from Protopterus annectens, assembly GCF_019279795.1. NCBI lineage: Eukaryota > Metazoa > Chordata > Ceratodontiformes > Protopteridae > Protopterus > Protopterus annectens. Next base: position 1,746,197,113 of record NC_056739.1, on the reverse strand, counting down.
ATCACAGCTTATGTGAGACTTGTAGAGGTAAGAATTTTACCTTACTCAGACAACTGGCTTAATGCTGCTCCTACAAATGAGAAACTAATCTTGTCAAGATAACATTTACCACTTATCCAAGCTCTGCTTGCCTTTGGGAGTCACAGTTAGTTTCACAAAATCACAGCTGGAACCTGCTTAGCTTCTTATGTTCATTGGCTGCCAGTTGGATAAAGTATGTCAACTGACCATCCTTCCCATGACCGAATATCCACCATCGTTCAAGCTGTATCAAACCCTTATCACAACTGTAAGCCAAATACAGTACTGGTTCTCAAGACTGTTGGCTTTACAGAGACCACAATTCAAATGGTCCAACATCCCAGGTCACACACGAGAATCCTTTAGTAGACAATGAAGTTTAGTGCTTTCAGACAACACAACCCATCGCAAATATAACAAAGCTTTCCAAAACATGTTTAAAACATCTGCCCTGGTGGAAAAACCCAGAAAATATGAATTCAGGAAGGGCCTTGTATTGCTCAGGAAGAAGGAATAGGCTTCTTAAGAGAATATTTGGTTGAAAACACTAATTTTGAGAATTATAAGATCAACACCATTTGTACCCTTATGGAAATGGTATTAGACAACAATTTTTTTAAATTTCACAATCAAATGTACAAACAGATGGTGGGAGTAGCAATGGGGGCAAGAGTAGCCCCTGCTTTCGCTAACCTAGTAATGGCACAATGGGAAAACAAGTACATTAAGAACTATCCAGGTTCTGAAAAGGTTTTGATGTATCATCGTTATATAGATGATTTGTTTTCATATGAAATGGAAGTTATGAGGAGTTTTGAGTTATTTGTTATGTATTTAAACAACACCACAGACTTTCTTAAGTTTACAATTAGTGGTTTTGGAGAAAGACTAAATTTCCTTGATATTAGTATCACCTATGATAGAGAGTCAAAAGAATTTATTAGTAGTATTTTTAGAAAAGCAGTTTTTGTAAACCAGTACCTACAGAAAGACAGTTTACATCCAGTCCATATGAAAAAGGGAGTAGTCAAAGGACAGTTCATTAGACTGAGTACACTAACTTCTGATGACATCACCTTTTCAAGTGAATCGAGAAGTCTTAGGTCACTTTTCATGGCAAGGGGGTATGACAAAATGTGGCTAGGGAAAATAGAAGTTGTTTTGTTGAGAAATGGAAGTGCATGTCCTATTTTGAAAGGTCAAATTCAGACAATGGTTTCTAACATCAGTAATGGGAGAAGTGATTCAGGGAACAATGTTTTTTATTTTGCCTTCCCTCTACCAATCAGTAATGAAATGTGGTCCATTAAGGAAATTATAGTGGACAATTGGAAAGTGTTGTTGGGAAACATTGATTTGATCAAGGTTATAGATGCACGACCAAAGTTCACTTTTAAAAAATATTTAAACTTGAAAAGTTTATTGGAACAGAAGAGTAACCACAGTAACAACATCAATAAAAGTATCATTCAGACCAGAGGCACTTTTTCTTGCAATAATTGTAGACAATGCAGGTATATCAGTAACTCCTCCTTAGTTAGAATAGGTGAAAAGAAGAAAACCCTTTGGTCAAAGGGCTACTTCACTTGTAATAGTGAGATGGTAGTGTGTATTGCACAGTGTGAATCATGCCCCAGCTATTATGTTGGGAAGACCATTAGGTGTCTCAAAAGGAGTATTTACGAACATGTGCTGACCATAAAGAAAAAAGAACAAACTAATGCTTTGGCATGACATTCCATCACATGTAGTGATTTCAAAAAGTTCACTTTCTTTGTTATAGATAGTGTTGGCCACTGTTTGTACACAGGGGATTACAAAACACTGTTAGAGTGTAAGGAATCTTTGTGGCAAATATATTTGGGTGCAGATCAAGCACCAGGTTTAAATGATTACATCAACATCAAATGTTTCTTGCAATATAAGTAACTGTATTAGTTGCAAGTATAAAACTTGATATTTTTAAAAAAAGTTTTATGTTTCATGAAGAACAAGTTTTTATTTAATCATTTATTTTTTATACTTTATATTTTGTATTTAAAAATAGTTGAAATTATATGAATGAGTGACGTCATCAGTCATGTGATTTGTTAAGTATATAAATTGTCTTTAGGGGCGGTATCATTGTTTCTGAAGAAGTTCAGCTGTAATAAAGTGAATGAAAGTGCTAAGAGTTTGTGTCTGTGCTTTTTGGATCTACAACTTGGGGCAGTTGTATTTGTTTCATAGTATGTACAGTCATACTGAAATCAGTTTCTAGGTGTAATTCACACATGTTAACAGATGTTTCTGTTGTGATTTTTCTCTGTATGAATACATAAATAGAACTCATGTTTACCCCTATTAATGTCAGTAGTTTTTAATAAATAGAATTAAAGTCAATTTATAAATTTTAGACCTGGTTGTACTGCATTTTGCTACATGCTCTTGCAAAACACGTTATAAAGGCAGATTGCCCATAGTCTAGCAGCTTGTCTTACTAAACACTGTTCTTAAGTCAGAGATGGCAGACATAAATGAACATTTTGTTTTAAACATGATTTCATGTTTACATTTGTCTGCACTATGGAACAGCAACATAAAGTTTTCCATTTCTATTCTGGGGTGCCTCCTTTGCAGACTGTACACATCCTGTCTGTCAGAGTGAGTTTTCACAGAATGCTTCCATTTTATTTCATATCTCAAAGACGTGCTGCATGTGAATTGGCAATCCTCCAAATTGCCCATAAGTATGAGACACTGTGCATGCGTGTGTTTTGTATGTCTGTGTCTAAATACATTCACATCTGTGCATGTTGTACAACATACAGGCATCCTTTCCAGGATATTGCCTTGCACCCATTGATGGTTAGGATAGGCTCTGGCTCCCCATTCACTCCTAAAATGGGAAAAGCAGGTAGTTGGAGAATGAGTGCAGTTTACATTTACAGGGACAGAAAGAGTTTTTTTTTTCCTTCCAGATGGTTTATGTTGAACACCTTTTGGATATATGGATTAGCAGGATTAAAAAGACAGTGGTTAATTGGTACATTGAAGTAAGTTGTAGTTAAATGAAAAGTAGCCTGTTTTCTTCATCATTTATTCATTTGGAAATTATTATTCATCTGTAAAACAGTGTGGTTTTCTTAAACAATATTTCAGATAGTGTTTCTGTTTTTATATTCAATTTTGGATAGGATTACTCTGCACTGTGTAAGAGTAGAGTATTTATATGTATTACTTTTAAGAACTGTGATTTTAACATAGTTGTATACATTTGTGCAGCACTTTTAAATATATTGTTCAACATTTTATATAAGCAAGTATTGAGTGTGCATTGAGATGTTCCATTTTTTTTTTGCTAAAATTTTTGATCTTTCATTTGTGTGAGTATTGTATTTCTTTGGTAGAGCAATAGTAGTTTATTGAAATCTATGACAGCAGAATCTTTAGAGAGTTTACTTAGTGCGATAATAGCATAAATGCTGTGATGGAATACCATACAGTCTATGGGATTCAGAAATTGTTAGTGTGATGTGAAAGCCTTACCTCAGAAGGTTTCCACATTACAATAGATGTCTAAGTGACTGCATTACCTCTGAGGTTTTTCTATCATGGAGAACCTCAGCATGGAGAGTGGTGTTCTGCCCAAAGCTGCATGCTCAGGCAGCAGTCCAGAGATTAGTGACTAATGCTAATTAGCTATGTGCTGTTCCCAGAAATGTCTGCTGTTCAGTATTTCAGGGAATTGTTCACTCGAGTAAGTTATTCTAGGAGGAAAAATGACCGTTATCAAAATACAGCTGTCAGCCATTAATTCTTGTGGGAATATGCATGGTGCAGGTAAGTCAGTGAAGATTTATGAGTGGGAGATATTAGTGTGTAGTTGTTTGTGTGTATTGGTTTGTTCATGGGAGTGTATGGCTGAGTATTTCCATGGCTGTGATCAAGTGTGTGGGGGGGCCTGTTTATTTATGAGGTTGAGTGGATGTGGATGAGTGTGTGTGTGTGTGTGTGTGTGTGTGTGTGTGTGTGTGTGTGTGTGTGTGTGTGTGTGTGTGTGTGTGTGTGTCTGGGTGCACATACATGGGAGGGTGCCTTTGCTCAGAGGCTGGTTTGTGTAGCACCCTGTGTCAGGCCTAAAAAGTTGTGCCCCACGCCCCTCAGTAGAAGAGCAAAAAAAGAACTTCTGCATACGGAGCTGTACAATACAGTACAATCCCTATTAATGTTCTACCACTTCCCCACCCCACCCCTACAAGTCTTCAAATCAAAAACAACAGCAAAAAAAAAGACCACTTCTACAGGCACACCAAACAGGTGGTCAGATACATGCCTCTTCCCTCCTGCCTAAAGAGCCAATCAGATCACATATCTGTTCCCTGTCCCAACCCTCCTCCTTCCTCAAGTTTTAGTTTATAAAAATAAGTAAATGAATAAATACTAATTATTTTTTACTTTTAAATTGTAGCAAATTGCTTGATATAGTTTGTAGCTGCATGGAGGACTACAGTGCTCAGCTTTTAGTTAAAAAAAGTTTCTTTATTTTTAAACTGTAGCAAGTTACTTCCTACAGTTTATATATGGAGTGCTACAGCTCTCAGGTTTTAATGGCAATTTTTTCTTTTTTTTTTTTTATACTTTTAAACTGTAGCAAACTGTGCAGTAAGCAGTTGTTATAGTTTGCAATCTGCATGGATTGCTACAACACTCAAGTTTTAGTTTAAAAAATAAAAGAAATGTTACTTCAGCAAATTGCTTGTTACATTTTAGACCACACAGGGAGTACTGCATTGCTCAAGTTTTACGGCAAATGCAATACCAGCCTTTAAAAGCCAGTATGCATTAAAGAGCGATAGAGATCAGCAGACCGTACCCCCTGACACTTTGCACCTGAGTCAGTTGCCCCCTTTGCCTCAGTCTAGCTATGCATCTGTCTTTGCTTATGCGATGCATAGAACACCAGAGAGAATACTAGTGCTGTCAGTTCTGGCAGCCTTAGTGTTTGATTCAGAGACATGGTAATGAGGTGATAATTACGTCTTTCTCACTGTGTCTCTACCCATCTCTGACTCACATTTTCTCCCTGTCTCATGAACTGATTCATCTGCTACTTTGGGCAATTAGTTTGAGTGGTAAGCCTTTTCTTAATTCTAAGATGCTTCATTTTATTATATTGCACACCTTTTAGCTACATTTTCTGTTAATTACTTACATAATTTACATGATAATATTGCATCAGCTCATTTTATGTAGGAAGCCTGTTTTAGTTGAGAGGACTGTTGCTTGCTTTCTGTGTTATTGTCTCTTTAATTATGCACTAGATTTGAAGCAAATTTTCTTGAGCATATGAACAGTCAAGTAATAATTTTACGATTGTTTTCATTCTTTAAATGCACACTGTGTGAGTTTTTTCGCCAAATGCTGTTTTTCACATTTGAGTTCTTATATATGAAGCTTATATGATGACTGCAGAGGTCATTGCTGATGAATATATTTCCAAGTGTACAGTACTTGTTTTTAGTAGCGTATTGTTGGTTAGCGCTTAAGTATGCCATGTGATACACTTTGCTGGCAAGCTGTTATAATGAAGTACTTTAAAGAAAGTAATAAAGCATGTTAAATTATGTCACTGGAACATGTAATTTGATTGGAGATTAGCCTTTTAAAATTCTTAGATGCTTTATGCACAGCACTTCCATTCAGCCTCAGGAAAATACTGAGGTAGCAAAACTGGTTACGTTTTTTTTTTTCTGTGGTGCACATGAAGTGTTTCTGTAGCTGTACAGAAGTGTGGGAATGGATCTCCTTCGGATTTTGGCACATCAAAGCATACTAAGGTAATATATGAACAGTTTCTTGGTTGGTGATTTTTCTTAAATGAAAAGAGGCATAATAAGGGCAAGAAGCATTTGCAAAAATGAAGTAAACTTCAAGAAATAATCACTCTAGTTTTATGAGAGGTGATGCAGAAGACCAAAAGCTGCCTTTCCAGAAATGCAAGACTATAGAAGAGATTAATGACAGAATACTTTACCTTGTTAAATAGAAGACAAGTGAGATTAGGAAACTGTCAACAAATAAGAGATGCAACTAGAATGAAGCATGAGAGAAAAAAAGAAAGACAGACGTCTTACTGAACAAAAGAAAATAGAAAGAAGCTGAGACTTCTCATAAAAAAGTTGCAGAAGCTACCATGCATGATAATGAAGATGTTAACAAGGGAGCATAACTCAGCAACATAAAATGGTGGCATGTACGCAAGTCTGCTTTTATTAAGAAAAAGTGCTGTAATAATTCATAATGTGCACTATAAGTATGGCAATGTGCTGAAAAGGGATATAGCCTAGTACATTAGAATGTCATGTGCACAGTGTTTTCACTTGGTATAATAGTGACTGTAGAGGGCTGGAATAGGTTAGATGTGGTTTTGTGTTCAGAAACGGTGTAGCAAAACTATAGACACGTCAGTTTCATATCATCTATAGGATAATGATTCATTACTATTTAAAGGACTGAATACATGGAACCTTCTTATGTAGGACTGAAAACTGTAAGGCTTCACTCTGAGGCAGTCATGTAAACTATAACTGTTTCTTTTATTGGGTGGCTAGATTTGAGGACGGAGAGAGTAGTGGATGTGACCTGCCTACATCAAAAATCTTCAGTTTTTCACATAGAAGAATTGTGAAGAAGAAGACAGTCCAGATGTAGTTTGTCAGGTGATAAAGCTGGTTGAGGCATGTCAGGTGACAAAGTTGGTTGCGGCAGGCTGAATGACAGAATGCAGATTGATTTGGCTATTGGACCTTCTTCTCTTTCAGCTGTTCCTGTTAGGGGTCACTACAGCAGATCATCTAATTCCATTTCTTCCTGTCCTCTGCATCTTGCTCTGTCACACCAACCACCTGCATGTCCTCTCTCACCACATCCATAAACCTAATCTTAGGCCTTCCTCTTTTCCTCTTACCTGGCAGCTCCATCCTTAGCATCCTTTTCCCAATATTCCCAGCATCCCTCCTCAGCACATGTCCAAACCAATGCAATCTCACATCTCTGGCTTTGTCTCCAAACCATCCAACCTGAGCTGACCCTCTAATATACTGATTCCTAATCCTGTCCATCCTTGCCATACCCAGTGCAAATCTTAACATCTTTAACTCTGCCACGTCCAGCTCTGACTCTTGCCTTTTTGTCAATGCCACCGTCTCCAACCCATATAACATCGCTGGTCTCACTACCCTCTTGTAGACCTTCCCTTTCACTCTTACTGGTACCCGTCTGTCACAAGTCACTCCTGACACTCTTCTCCACCCACTCCACCCATCCTGTACTCTCTTCCACACTCACCATTACTCTGAACTGTTGATCCCAAGTACTTAAACTCATCCACCTTCGCCAACTCTGCTGCCTGCATCCTCACTATTCCTCTATCCTCCCTCTCATTCACACACATATATTCTGTCTTAGTCCTGCTGACCTTCATTCCTGTCCTCTCTAGAGCATATCTCCACCCCTGTAGGGTCTCCTCAACCTGGTCCTTACTCTCACTACAGATCACAAATTCATCGGCAAACATCATAGTCCACTGGGCCTCCTGTCTGATCTCATCAGTCAACCTGTGCATCACCACTGTAAATAAGAAAGGGCTCAGAGCTGATCCTTGATGTAATCCAACCTCCACCTTAAATGCATCCATCACTCCCACCGCAGACCACACCACTGTCACACTACCTTCGTACATATCCTGTACCACTCTTACATACTTCTCTGCCACTCCTAACTTTCTCATACAATACCACAACTCCTCTCTAGGCACCCTGTCATATTCATTCTCTAAGTCCATAAAGACATAATGCAACTTCTTCTGACCTTCTCTATATTTCTCCTTCAACAATCTCAGAGCAAACATCGCATCTGTAGTGCTCTTTCCCAGCATGAAACCATACTGCTGATCACTAATCATCATCTCGATTTTTAACCTAGCTTCCACTACTCTTTCCCATAACTTCAAGCTGTGACTGATCAGTTTTATCCCTCTGTAGATACTACAGCTCTGCACATCACCCTTATTCTTAAAGATAGGTACCAAAACACTTTTTCTCCACTCCTCAGGCATGCTCTGACTTTAAAAGATTTCATTAAACAATCTGGTTAAAAACTCCACTGCCATTTCTCCTAAGCACCTCCATGCTTCCACTGGTATGTCATCTGGGTCAACAGCCTTTCCATTCTGCATTCTCTTAATAGCTGTCCTTACTTCCTCCTTGCTAATCTGTTTTACTTCCTGATTCACTGTCCCCACATCATCCAACCTTCTCTCTCTCATTCTCTTCATTCATCACCCCTCAAAGTACTCTTTCCATCTACTCAACACACTCTCCTCACTTTGTGAATACGTTTCCCCTCACTATCCTTTATCACCCTTACCTGCTGCACATCTTTCCAGCTCGGTCTCTCTGTCTAGCCAATCAGTACAGGTCCTTTTCTCCCTCTTTAGTGTCCAATCTCTCATACAACTCTCCATATGCCTTATCCTTAGCCTTCGCCACCTCTATCGTTGCCATGTGCCTCATCTCCTTATACTCCTGTCTATTTTCTTCATCTCTTTGACAAACTTGCTTCTTCTTCTTTGACAGCCTCTTTCTCTGTATACTCTCCTGTACTTCCTCATTCCACCACCAGATCTCCTTGACCTCCTTCCTCTGTCCAGATGTCACACCAAGCACCTTTCTAGCTGTCTCCCTTACCAGCTCAGCTGTAGTTTCTCAGCTATTCGGTAACTCTTCACTGCCCCCCAGTGCCTGTCTTAACTCTTCCCTGAACTCCACATCATAATCACCCTTTTTCAACTTCCACCATTTAATCCTTGGCACTGCTCTCACACTCCTTCTCCTCTTCTTGATCACCAATGTCATCTTACAGACCACCATTCTATGCTGCCTAACTACACTTTCCCCTGTCAGAACTTTACAGTCTCCAATCTCCATCAGACTGGCCCTCCTGCATAGGGTATAATCCACCTATATGTATCTTTCTCCACTCTTGTACATCACCCTATGTTCCTCCCTCTTCTTAAAATATGTATTCACCACAGCCATGTCCATCCTTTTCACAAAATCCTCTATCATCTGACTTTCTGCATTCCTCTCCTTAACACCATACCTACCCATCACTTCCTTATCCCCTCTGTTCCCTTTACCAACATGCCCATTGAAATCTGATCCAATCACCAGTCTCACACCCTTGGGTACAGTCATCACCACTTCATCCAACTCACTCTAAAATTTTTCTTTCTCATCCATCGCATACCCAACTTGCGGAGCATATGCACTAACAACATTCATCATTACACCATGAGTTTCCAGCTTTATAAACATCACTCTATCCAACACTCTTTTCACCTCCAAAACACTCTTGGCATACTGTTCCTTCAGGATAACCTCTACCCCATTTCTCCTGCCATCCACACCATGATAGAACAATTTGAACCCATTTCCTAAACACCTGGCCTTACTCCCCTTCCATCTGGTCTCTTGCACGCACAATATATCAACCTTCCTTCTCTCCACCATATCAGCTAGCTCTCTCCCTATACCAGTCATACTGCCAACATTCAAAGTTCCTACCCTCACTACTACACTCCTAACCTTCTTCCTCTCTTCCTGCCTTCGGGCATGCCTTCTCCCTCTTCTTCTCCTTCAGCCAACAGTAGCCCAATTACCACCAACACCCTGTTGGCTAACAGTACTGCTGGCGGTCGTTGTTAACCCGGGCCTCGACCGCTCCTGTATGGAAATCTGTATTGTTGTCTGCATAAGTCATTTGGCAGAGGTTTTACACTGGATGCCCTTCCTGATGTAACCCTCCACATTTATAAGGGTTTGGGACCGGCACGAAGAAATGCACTGGCTTGTGCGTCCCCATTGGCTGGGTTATTGATTTGGCTGTTGGACCTAACCTATATAAAAAAAAGAATAATCCAAGAAGAGCAACAAAAAACATTTCTATGGCCAGTCCTACTTTGTATCTCCTAGAGTGAAAAGGGAAGGGATTGGAAGGTTAAGATTATTCTCATTTTTGTATGATGCTAATATGTCAGATATGACAGAACCCCTGCATGGAAGGAGAATGTATAGGGACCTGAACAAATTGCAGGACCTGGCTGAGGTATGGCTGCTAAAAAGAGCTGATGAAAAAGTAGGGAATCTTGCTCATAGATGGTTAGACTATCATTTTTATCTGATTGCTTTTTCCTCTTTCACTCTACCATCAAGCACGATTTCAAAGGGTCATATTTTTTTTCTTTTCTGTTTAAATCCCACCATTCCAGTGTGTATGAAGTGGGTATACAATGGGGCAATGCAAGATCTTTATCACACATTTCCACAGGTGATCTCACCCCAGAAACCCCTTTACTGTGTAGGTGGACATCTCTGTGTCATCTCTGCTATCTCTGGTCTTTCACCAGGTGTACAGCATTTACAAGTGGAATATGTTTTCCAAGACACACACCCTTACTCTAGGAAGCATTACTTCACAGCAAGAAGATAAGAACTGGATGGGGAATAATCTTATTGGATGAACTACTTTCTTTGCTTAGACCTGGTCACCCAACTTTCTGTTTGCTCATTGTGTTTCTTCTCACTGCCCTTTGCAGCAAGATGTGAGAAAGTGTAATGTATATATTATGTGCAGTCCAATATCACACTGCTCCAGAGGAACAGCTGTCATAAAAAAAAGTTGACTGATTACTCTTTTATTAAGTTTGGGTGATATTGGAGTGAACATTTATAAGTTAGGGGATGTGGGGTGAAGTCCCCGATCCCTTGTGAGTGCTACAGGGACTGCTGGGATCTCGTTGCCTGCAGAAATAGTTCTCCTTTTTTTCATTATAAAAATGTGTTCTAATTTGTTAAGTGTTTGTGTGCACAAAATTGAGTGCATGTGTTTCTGCATATCTATACTTGAATTTGTGGATTTATGGGTTTCATGCCTTTATGTATGAAGAATTGTCTTTGGTGTTTCTGTGTTTTGATCAGATATAGTAGACCCAGGCAACAAAAACAATATTCTGAAGAAGGTGAGAGTGATTGAATAAAAATATTTCTCTTCAGATGCCTGTCTTCAAAGTTATTTCTCTGCACTGACATCAACGTTGCTTATATGGACAGACCACCATCTAAGAATTAGAGGGGTAGTAATAATTATTGTAGGGAGGATCACCAGAGGATAACAGTGGCCCCAGAAAAGAGCAAAGTATCTTATTTTAGGGTGCCATTTATTAGGACAATATACCTAGGGGAAGAAAGATCTGGAAGGTAGGATGTATGCTTGGTGCTATGGTTGGCAGTGACAGGGAGCACATCTTTAGAACTGCAGTCAAAAGCAAACAAAGTAAGAAGATGAACATCACTGCCCATGTAAGGACAAAGGACCTGCCTAAGACATGATCAGGCAGTGCAAAATAAGTTGGAGGAAGGGGACAGGGGCCTTAGTAACACATAGAGTAACTGTCTTGTTACTGCTTCCTGTATACAGCTTGAGAGAAGAATAGTGTTTCACATCTTGTGGTTTAACAAATGGTTAAACAGCTTGTACATAGCTAAGGGTTTTGGCTTCATTAAGCACAGGGGGATCTTCTTGGAAGGATGCAAGCCTGTAGTACTGGTGTGTGATCTGCATCTATAAGGGAGAAGAACTAAGATCACAGGTGACAAATATTTTATTCATCTGCTAAATATATAAGCCCTGAAGCAACTGTTTTCAAAGCTGAACCAGAAGTACTTATGGTCAAGTGTTAACCAATTATAAAGATGCCCCTGACTCTTATACACAATTGCCAATTTTTTTTTAGATTTTATGTACTTGCATAAATTCTTTTTCTTGCAGCAGTGAAACTCTTCACTCCAACTTTTCTGTATATTGAAGCTTTCATCAAACCTGCAGTGAAAACTAATTTTTTTGGTCCCCCTTTCTGACATTATTTAATTGGTCCAGCTCCCCAGTGTCCCACTTCCATGCCAGGTCTACCATCTTATCTCCCATGCCTGGGCCTACTGCGATATTGCTGGTGCCAGTTGTGGATCCTAAATGTGTCCTGAGGGCTTGCCCATCTTTGCAATTGTCCTGGGAAGGATATTTAGTTTATATGTCCTACCCAGTCCCTTTTCCACCTGAGCTTGTTAATTACATCTGAGGGTAACTCTCCTCTGTGGACAGTGCATCCCCTAAGGGAGTATCATCCGTGAACACCCTCACACTTGGGACAGGCATGCCTATCCCTGCCTGCAGCTCTGCTGGTTACCAGAGACACTAAATCAAGTCCAGGTTGGCTAGGTGGTAGTCAGATCTTTGTCCATTTATGCCACTGGAGTGGTTTGGGAAAATGGATTCTTATCCGATCATTCCACCCTGATATACAAATGCAAAATAAATAAACAAGCAACTGTCTATGGATGAAAATGGATTTATGGGAAGTGTTTGAGAGTGCTGTAAGGAATGGAATTTTATTTGAGAATGTTGTAGAGAAGTTGATATTATGTAACCCCAGAATTCCTGTCTTTTGCAATCCCTTAGATTCATAAGGTTGTGACTAATCTCCTGGGAAGACCTACTGTCTCTCAGGTACGTGGTCAATTAGAGAGGGTTGTCACTTTGCTGGGTTTTCTTTTGCAACTTTATGTCATAAACCGTGCTTTTCATGTGAGGGATAGTGGACATTTTAAACAAATTATGTAACATTACATGGCAGAATTAATTATTTCCTTCATTTATAATAGCTGTAGTATCCCTACATTCTTATGTGATTCAGACAGTTGAACATACTTTCCAGGGTCCCGTGTCCCCTTTTGTTGTACAACTTTTATAATTTTGTTTGAGTCACAATTATGTTTTCATCAGTGATGCTTTTTTTCAGCTCAGATGTACCATTATAGGGGTTTAGTTTGTCCAGATGTAAGCCAACATTTTTGAGTGTCATTTGGAAGAGACAATTTTTACAGTGATTATTACATTATCTAAAATGTAGTGTTTTATAACCACTATATTGCTCTATATTTTTATAGTAAGGGTTCCTGTGCAAACATTTTAATCTTCTTTAAGCATGTTCAAGCTAACTCTTTGAGCATTGCTTTCCCTTAAAATATTCAAAAAGCTTCCCTTGAAGTTTTGGATGTTAGAGTCTGTGCTAAGGATGGTCAGATACAGACTACTATATAATAAGGCAACGTTTAATAATAGTCTTTTTGCAGAGTGACCATCAGAAACATCCAATAATCTGTTAAGCTTGTAGTGAATTCTTATGGGTTAGAGATGTTCAGAAGAAGCTGAATTTTGAAAAGTGACCCAAGAGATAAGAATGAGACTAACTGATACAGGCTATTCTCAAGTCATTTTATCCAAATCCCTTCCAATGGTAAACAATGGCCATATTATTAAATATAGGAGAAGTAATTATTCTCAGAATGTTAAATCAGGAAGGAAGACATATTTTTGTGACTAGCTATGGCTCTTTTGTGAATCACATGGCCATGATAGCCAGGAAATATTAGTATATTCTTTCCCCTGACCAAACATTGATTCTGTGGTTAGAAATACCTCCATGGCCACTTATAGGAACTCTCCTAGTTTGGCAGATAGGTTGATGTAAGCAGCTATTTCTTTATGTATTTTACAAGAATATATGGGAATATGTAAAAGTTGTAATTCCTGCAGGTATACAAATCTGTTGCAGGAGTATTATTTCATTGATCATCTGCTTAGATTTTCGGGGCTCATAATTGTTACATGGTGTGTGTTGTTTATGGTCTTTTCTGTTCCTGTAATTGATTTTGTATTGGACACACTAAAATATATGAGCACATAAGGGATATTAGATATGCTACAACTACTAATACTCTAGCAATAAATTATGAAAATGTTTATAACAAGGATGCAACATCTTTAAGATTTTTTATTATGAATCACTGTCATATGTTTCTGATGTCCGCTAAAAAAAAAAAAAGCTTGATAATATTGTCCCAAAAATAATAACAATGAATTGTGTATGCAGTATTTCATTAGTGGACTAATTAGTGTTAAATAAGCATGTAGATCTTTCCTGTTGGCTGTCTTTGAACTGGGTGCTATACAGTGTTTGTCTAAGAAATAACTTGGATACCATGAAGGCATAAAACAAGATGATGTTCAGTATGAGTTTTAAAGTTGTAATAAAGTTAATGTTTTTATCCAGTTAATATGGATTGCTTTTTGATTTGAATTTACTTCATTTGATAACTTTAATGTGAGTGATTGTGTTAAAAGGGCTAAATACATAAGTGACTAGTTTGGGTAACATATTTTATCAGAATGAGAGGTGCAAACATAGAACTACAGGGTGAAACAGATTAGTGCATAACCTTAACCATCTGAGACATATTGCTGGCCTAGACAGCAGACTGCATGAATTAGTGGCAGTGATGTAAGAACAGTGTATTGACATCATGCCAGTAATCAAAACACAAACTACTGCCAACAGGCAACAATAATCGCTAAACAAAAATAAAAAATAATCCCAAACCACAAGGCAAGGAACGAGTAATGTTTAATAATAAAATACATACGACTAAGAGCTTTCGCCTTAATATTCCACAGGCTTCTTCAGAGTAATTTGCCATACAATAAAAACTTGCTTAAATACCATTGTTGTGCAAAATAAGGCAACCAATCACATACTTCCGCAATGGGTTTAAAAAAATGACTTGTTTCTTCAATTGACATTGAAATTAAATAATCGAGCATGCCCTACATAAAAAACACACTCGACATAAAAAAAGTTTTCCTATCAACAGTTTCCTTAAAAAATAATGTTTTACATTTTTAAAAATAACTTGATTTAATATAAAATTCTAATGACAAACCACTGCCTGTCATGGCTAAGTCATTGTTGCCCTCTGTTTTAAAATTAGCTTCACCGAGATAGTATCATTCAGACCTAGTGCAACTGTGGCATTAAGCCTAAGTTGCCAACTGACCTCTTTTGCTTCTACCTCAAGTTTAATACCACCTCCTCTTTCTTTAGGTAAGACTCTGTCTATCACAAAGAAAATACATCTTTTAAAGTTGTTGCATTTCAAAATATGCACATACAGAGCATTATGTACATCCTTGTTTTTAATAGCTCTGAGATGCTCTCCAATTCTATCTTTGAGTCTACGTGTAGTTTTTCCTACGTAGAACCCTGGGCAGGATATGCACGTTGCCAAATAAACCACCATGGATAAGTTACAGTTACATTTTCCTGGGCATTTCAAAAAATTACAACTGGCCACAGAGACGTAAGGGTCATCATTAATGAACTTGCAGTACTTGCATGCTCCACATTTAAACATTAATGACCTGTATCCCACTCTTTTATCTATGTCTCCTTGTCCCTCTAGAATGTTTTTAATATTTTTGTCCCTACTGTACACCACTTGGGGTTTCATCCCAAGTCTATCCTTTGTCTCTTGCTCAAAACATAAGTCCCAACTTCTGTTGATAATGTTAACCAGACTGGGAGTCTGTTCATTGTAAAGCAAAACTATTGTGTCAACTTCCCTCACTTTCTCAGAAACTTTTGGTTAAACTTCCTCCAGTTCTAAGTATAGGACAAAAAGAAGAATTCCTTCTCTGTGCTACTTCCCTTTTGATTTTTACCAGTAACTTTAGTGGGTATCCCCTCTCTATAAACAAGCCAGTCAGGACATACATTTCATTTTTAAAGACAACCTCACCATCTGAGCTTTTATTATACTTCTCCTTTGATGTTGGGGTGACAATTATTAAAGTGGAGCAAAGTATTTGAAAAGGTCTCTTTCCTAAAAATGGTACTGTCCAGTTCATTGTTGCCATAATTTTTCAACAGATGTGTATGTAAAAAATCAATTTCACTTAATTTCCAAGTACTGCTTAACTTCAAAAAAGAAGTTGTGGTGTTTAAATATTCCACAAAATCACGGGCCTCTTTTTCATCTCCCTGCCACAGGATTAGGATATCTTCCAAAAATTGATTGTATGATTTTATGTTGTCCATGAAGTGAGTTTCCATAATAAACTTTCTTTCCCATTCTAAAAGTACCAGGTTGGCAAAACTGGGGCACACCTTGCCCCCATTGCCACCCCTGATACTTGATGGAATAATTCCCCCTCAAAAAAGGAAATTGTTTCTTAGAACAATTTCCATAGCTTCAACTAGAAAATTAGCCTTCATCCTGTCCATTTTTCACTTTTCAACAGACTCTCTTGAAACATTTCCAAACCTATTTTATGTAGCATAACAGAGAATATGTTGATTATATCCACTGTTATTGAGGAGGATATTTGGATGCAGTGGATAGTTTGGGGAGACATGTAAAAATAATGTTTTACAAAAAGGTTGACAGTGATCTGAAATAGCCTTCCAGAAGAGTGGTTGAGTTTGCTGTGCTTAGAGCATACATAATGTGGTTATTATGACAGGTGGGGAAAATAAGTAGAAAAATATATATATATATATATATATATATATATATATATATATATATATATATATATATATGTGTGTGTGTGTGTGTGTGTGTGTGTGTGTGTGTGTGTGTGTGTGTGTGTGGGTATTTAGTGAAATTGTCAGACAAGGTAGAACAAGTGCTCCTTATTTATTTTCAGAATCGGTGTTACTAAGGGGCTGATATAAACTTACCCGTTTTCAGAGAGCATAGACCTACCCATGAGTAGGGGTGTCAACTGAGAATGTAACTATCATTGATCTATTCACTTGTTTCCCTTGTTCTGTATCGTATGTTCTTGTCCCTTCCCATCTGAACATTCTAGCCAAACTTTTTAGAACAGGCAACATGTAGAAACACCCTGTAACAGATGTTCTGCAGAACAGTTGCAGCTCCACCCTGGTTTGGAGATGTGCCATGTTGCATTAATGCTGCAGGCTCCTTGGCTTCTTTTTTCAGAGATCAAATCTGCCTTCAAGTTTAGGTTGTTTGTTCCTATAGCAGCACTTTGATGTACATTCAGAACCCATATATGCAGCCTCTACCATCCTCAGTCTGGCAACAGTCATGTATAGATATTCACAACAGCATTATAATCACCCAAGAAAAGCCCATAAACAGGCATTCAGCTACACAGTTCATTAACCAAATGAAAATTACTTTGTAGTAAAATTACGTCTCATGAGTGGAGCTTCAAAATAGAGAAAGAGAGGGATATTTAACAAGAAGGCAAAATGGAAGAGATGTGTATCTCTGGTCCATTAATGCATGATAACTATTCATGAATTCACGTTTGTTATCACAATGGAGATCGAGCACACAATGGACTCTGCAGCCTAGAGTATGTACTTAACATCCAAAGCTGAATATTTAATTGCCTTCAACAGCATTTCAACCAAGCTGATCATAAGTGGTAACATAGTAAGTTTATATGGTGGCAAAGAATGCTAAAGCTGTTTGCATGTTACATGCAAAAATAGAATTTTTTAGTTGTTTTTGCAACCTTGTAAGTTATTTTGCAACTTCTACGATATTTCAGCCCCTGTTATGAAGGTTTTCCCAGTACTCCCTAAAAATCATAATGTGGATTTAGATGTTTTCATTTGATATTTTTGCAACTTCTAAATTATTTCTTTATATTTAAACTTTGTTATTCAGGTAGATGGACTTATCCAAAGACCCTTTTCAACCATGACCAGAGCAAAAGTACAGATTTTTTATACTTATAGTGCAAAGTGATATAAAATAATCTGATTATTTTCAATTTAAATTCGTAATTGTACATGATCTTGCGAATCAAACATATTATACATTGCCTGTGAGAAACAGAAAGAAAAAAGAAACTGAACTTTCTATATGTCACTGTAGTATTGTTGCCATTAAACTAAACAACGTTTTACACATGTCATAGTTTACTAAACTGAACCAACATGGCTGCTGTATGAAACAGGAAATAATTAGGCTAGTTGTGCTATATGTATTCCTTTTTGAGGTCAGTTAATAATGTTTTATGACTGAAGAGTAGACTGTGAGATTTTGCATAATTGGGAATGAGTTCCACTGTGCTGGGCTGATCTTACTGTTTCACCTAAGGTGGTTTTAATGGGATGACATACTAGAAGCATGCAGCAGATCTGAGAGAGACACTGGTGACTCTGCAATGTAGTTCATAGGCAGGGTGCTACCTTGCAGTTGTTAAAGAGAAGTTTAAAAAAGAGTGCGTTAAGTTAACGTTTTGCCTTTGCAGTGGCTGACAACCAGTTATCTTTCCGTAGTGTATTGTGGTAATGTTCTGTAGTGTGGGACAGAGTGATGCAATGGCATATTTTGTTGGAGGATGGTTATAATGCTGAAGTATTATAAGTGGAGGTGAAACAAGTTATGGGTAAGCAATGCTCAAGTATAGCCATAAGGATATTGACCCTACAGCTTTTCAAATGTCAAACAGTAGATGTGAGAACTTAGAGGCAAGTTTTAGTTGTTTTCATCTTTTCTACTATTGCTGTAACATTCCTGATTACTTGCATTGACTGCATTTGTTTGATGGAATTGCACACAATGTACCGACAATGATACCTCATTTCCACAGCAGTTGGCAACAGTATTTATGGGATCATATCCTGCCTCACCCCAGATTAATTAGACATTGAGGAAGAATGTAAATCCCACCTCCGTGGGT
The DNA here is from genome assembly GCF_019279795.1 of Protopterus annectens. NCBI lineage: Eukaryota > Metazoa > Chordata > Ceratodontiformes > Protopteridae > Protopterus > Protopterus annectens. The sequence goes on along the minus strand of NC_056739.1, from coordinate 1,746,178,429 downwards.
GGCTGGGGAAGTGAAATGTTCAAAATAAAGTCCTGTGGAGGTTCACCAGCTGTGTACAGGTAATAGTGTAAAGGAGTAAGCTTGACATTTGTGCTCTGAAAGTTAAAGGAAGACAAAGACTAAACAAGCACAAATGAATTAAAATAAATTACATTTTTAAAAAGCTGTGTTATAGAGAGCATTTGGACCATTTTTAAAGGCATTTTTCTTTAACCCTCATAAATTGCTGCCTTTGTATACTTAAAAGAGGTTTTTATCCGCTTTAGTAATACTTCACAAAAATTGCACCACCTTGCAGGTAATTTTATCCCCCTTAAGAGTCTTAATAATTTGCAGAGGGTTTTAAAGCTATTATCTGCTAATGGCTTCTTTCTGTAGATGTGGGTTTGATTCTGTCATTCTCTGTTTTTCTGATATGTGGCTGCTCCAATATACTTAGCCAGATAGGGCTCCCAAGTTGCCCCTGAAAAGAAGCACATGTGCCTACTGGTTTAGTTAGTTTTATTTTTTTTTAAAAAGTGAACAATTAAATGTTCTGTCTTGTTTTGTCTAGTTATAGTTTATCTTGATAGAAACTTTTTTTTCCATTTAACATTTATAAAATGTTAGAATAAATACATTTCTTCTTTCATGTGTACTCTGACAGGTGTTCATTTTACATAAAAGTAATCTATGCAGTGCAATACCTGGTCAGACTGATTAGTTTGATTGACAGACAGATCTTTAATCAATCTAAGTAGGTGCAACCCTTGTTTAATGTTGTTTGGATGGTCCATTAGTTTTCAGTGGGTATCCAGTTCCTTTTGTACTCAGTGGCTGTACCGGAGAAAACATCTTCATGTTGAACTGAAATAACAGAGTTCTGACCCACATGCAGAATAGCTCATTGTTCCATGGAAATTATTGCATCATGTTTTCAACAAAGCATTTAGCACCAATCCCCAGCAAATACAGGACTTAAAGAAATGTAATGTGCTCTGTGTGTGTTTTTTGCTTTTGCTTTGTTATTGATCTTGTTGAAAATAAGGATGCATGCATGAAGGAAGTGTTTATCATCCCTTTTTATGGGGCGGGGTCAAAATATCTCTGAAGACATCTCTTGCTTTAGAGTTACCTCTTCTCCCATCCCACTACCTCTGCTGAACCTGCCTGATGGCTCCTTTACCTTCACCCAGCCATCTGATTTATTCCACTGGGGGAAAGGGTCATGTATCTCTGTGCTAGACATGGATTTTACAACCATTGCTTCTGGTCTAGGGAGCCCAGCCAGCTAATCCATCCCCAGTCTGGTGTGAATCAGGAGGTAGAGACTGTGGGCCAATTTCCAGGCCCAGGGAAGTGGTCTATCCAGTCTCCAAGGAGCACTCCTAAATCAGCTGGTCTTGAGCTCCACTAATGCAAATTCATCTGGGGAGAGATGCACACTACCACACATGAAATCCCAAGGTATGCAGTGCACCACTCATGCAGATTCATCTACGGAGAGATGCACACTACCACACATGGCATCCCAAAGTGTGCAGTACACCATTAATGCAGATGTATTGGGGGGAGATGCACATGCTACCACACATGACATCCCAAAGTATGCAGTGTGCCACTAATGCAGATTCTTGTGGGGAGAAATGCACATGACCACACATGACATCCCAAGGTATGCAGTGCACACTAATGCAGATTCATCTGTGGACAGATGCACACTATCACACATGACATAGAGGTAAGCAGTGCACCAGTAAAGCAAATTCATCTGGGGAGAGATGCATGCTATCACACATGACATACCAAAGTATGCAGTGCACCACTAATGCAGATTCATCTGTGGACAGATGCACACTATCACACATGACATAGCGGTAATCAGTGCACCAGTAAAGCAAATTCTTCTTGGGAGAGATGCATGTTACCACACATGACACACCAACATATGCAGTGCACCACTAATGCAGATTCATTTGGGGAGAGATGCATGCGGTACTACACATTATATCCCAAAGTATGCAGTGCACCACTAATGCAGATTCATCTGGGGAGAGGTGCACACTAGCATACATGACATCTCAAGGTATGCAATGCACCACTAGTGCAGATTCATCTGAGTAGAGATGCATGTGGTATCACATATGACATCCCAAGATATGCAGTGCACCACTAATGCATTTTCATCTGGGGAGAGATGCATTCTACCACACATGACATCCCAAGGTATGCAGTGCACTGTTAATGCAGATTCATCTGGGGAGAGATGCATGCTACCACACATGACATCCCAAGGTATTCAGAGCATGACTAATGCAGCTTGTGCTCAGTAGGCTGTTTCTTGCAGTGGCAACTCCTAGTACTCCCTCTGTTACCCATCTAATGAGCCATAGTAGCTTTATTATCCCCAGCATGGAAGAGTCAGTGTTAGCCTTTAAGACCAGTGGTTGTCTGGGACACAGTCAGGGCCTCTTCCCTCTACACCAGATGGCTAAGTCCGCCTGATCTACTTCTGTGCATTAATGTGATCTTCACACTTTCATAATCTGATGAATGTAAGTTGTCCTGCCCAATAAACCAAGACTGCCTTACCCTGAACACATCATGCAGAGGTAATGCTTGCAGGATTCTGTTCCAGACTTGTACATGTGGTTCTTGTTACAGGAAGGCAGGTCTGAAATCAGTAAATAAACCTGGTTTGCCAGCTTAGACACATACAAAGTATGCAGATTATGTATTCAAATGTGAGTCGTTCTTTCAGGCAGTCATTTAAAATTCTAGATCCTTGACTAATCTGTGATATAGTATTTATTTTTTACACTTCCAGCACTGAGAATATGTTTCCATTTAAATGGCCATTGGAATGATGGAAGGGCAGTATGTTTTGCACTAGAAATTTAATTTGGAAATAAATACAGCATACCTGAAATAAACGCAGCTGGTTAGAATCCATGAGCAGAGCTGGTTAAGTGTTGCTGCTGTGGGCAGCAGCACAGCCATGTGCAAAGATTGGAATGTAGAGTAAGGACAAGAAGGTCACCATATGCTAACTGGGGTTGGGAGCTGGAAGTGGACAGCTTCATTACGAAAGTAGAGGTAGTGGTAATGTGTTTTGTGTACCATTTTAGAAAGGGAAAGAGGCCTAATGCCTGAAGCGTTTTCACTTGGAAAGTAGATTAAACCACCTTAATATCTCAAATATTGGCATAGCACAATCCAGAATGGAAACTGAAAAGGACAATTGCAAACAAAGGAGGAAAAAAAATTGGATTTAGAAAGTATTTTTGCTTATTTAAGTAATCTAAGGAATGCCAACAGCTAACATAGAAAACCTGTCCACAGCAAAGCAAATACCCTTATTATTGTATTTTACAGTTTGTTTGTAAGGGTGCCTACTTCCTGTCAGTTTGGAGTATGTCAGGACATGTGCCTGCTACCTGTACTGGTCACTGCTAAAGAAGCACAGGAATACTGTAGGCCCCTCCCTATATTATTCTTTACCCGTCAGAACAAAGCTCCTTGAACTTTGAGCTGAGGAGTTGTGATGATGTCAGAGCAAACTGTATCACTGTTTGCCTTATGGGCTTTGCAGTGTGTACTGTTATTGCCTTCTAGATGTTAATACATCAGTTACAAAAAGCTACTTAGCTTTGAACTCATAAAGAACCCCATACACTGTGAAAAGACATGGACAAAATGTTTAAAAAATGTTGATGATACTCATTTTATAATAAGCAAAGCTGAATGAGTAATTGAAGTAAAGTTCAGTTGGCATAAATACTGAGTTCATAGAACAGAAATGATTTATGAGAACGAGAAGAGACCTTGAAGCAGAATAAAACTTTTTTTATCATAAATTTGATGAAGAAAACTTTGTTCACATAATTACAATCATAAACAACCAAAAATATTAGTCCAACTATGTTGGGTTTACTTATTCCACATTATCTTGAAAAAAAAAACAAACAAGTAGGAGCTCCAATAATATACATAAGCTGTTATAGTCTGGAAATCTTGGTTCTTACAATAGTTTACTTCTAAGCAGATTACAGGTTAAGCACTTGACACACACTCTTGTTAGCCTCAGTCTTAGATTCAAGTTGAAATTGTCTTCTAGGTCGAACATTCAATACCTTTACACTGCAGGCACAGCATCTACTTCTGATACAACTTACCTAGCATAGGTATGCTCTGTGTATCAGAAATCTCTTCCCTCAACTTTATAATCTCTTCATATGTAGGGTCTATTCTTGATTTCCTCACAAGACTTATAGCTTTATTGAGTTTTTGGGTACTTTTAAAATCAAACATAACAATGCCTTTGAAATTTAGGTGCTTCAGTTATCCAGTTATATCTTCTTCCCATGACATATGTGCATCTATTAATGTTAATTCTTCCTTAACTGTTTATTTGTTTATTTCCTCCAGTCTATGGCTATGTTTCAGTCTCTCCTGCTCCCTGGTAATAACATGTCTGGAAGAATGTCTTGTCTCCATGCTTTTACATTCTTCTCCAACAAAACTTTCCTTAGCTAATTTTCCCCAAATAAGTTTTATTATTAATAATATTTTATCCATCTGTCTGACCCAACTGTTGGGTACCAAGCCACTTGTATCCAGTTCTGCCATCAGTTAATGTTGCTAGCCATGCACTCCTTCAGATTTTTTCCCATAATCTCCCATGTGTCCTTGATAACCTCAGATCTTGTTTGTCACCATTGTGAACTAAAGATCCTACATGCTACAGCTAAGGGCACCTTCAAATTTTTACAATTAGAATTTTCTTTGATTTAAATTATTGCTGCTTAATTGTATTGTTACTAACTATTATTCTTAATTAATGCTCTATAGTTTTGTAACTTGGGGATTACATTACTTTAGCTTCAGCTCTGTAGATCAGAGTGTGGGATACCTCTTTAAGAAGCTTTCCAGTCATCAGGCATGTGCATATAAGTACTGAACAAGTGCAAGCTACAGTGCCATTTTGAGCAAGCCGCTGGAGTGGAAGCATGCAAGTGTATAGTCAGTTAGTTAGTTAGTTAGTTTGTTTAAGTTTTATGTTCCTGCTATTCATTCTGCTGTGTTTGTATAGAATAAACTACTTAAATGAACACCTATGCCTCAACGCACAAGAAGAGCAACATGGTTCATAGTTATAGCCATGAGGCAACCGGTAAAGTTGGGGGAATATACAGGAGTGAATCATCCCAACTGCTCAAATGACTCACACAACAAGTCAGAAACAAATACCAGGTACTAAAACTCACTTAAATTATTTCTTTCACTACAAATATAAAACAAATTACTCACAATGCTCAAAACTAATTTCTTATCAAACAAAATGTCTGATCCTGCAGCATATTGATAAAAATATTCTAAATAACTATGAAAACTATTGAAACAATATCCAAATTGCATAAAATATATAAAACAAGGAAAACAACCACATTTTTTTGCTGTGTGCTACTTGTTTGCATTAACTAAAGCTATTTGAAATATCTGAAGTGTGCAAAGTGTTTGCAAGTGTGTGCAGTATTACAGTGCAGTACAGCCATTGCAAAGCATATTTTGCACAGTAAAGTCATTTCAAGGCATATTTCACAGAGTACAGTAGTTTGAAGAGTTTATTGTACATTTGCATGTTATTACAAGTACCTGGTGTGTGTGAATGTTCACATATAATTACAAGAGCCATTTTGCATTGTGTTTAACTATAATCTGTGGGCATGGCAGAAGGATTTTGCAGACCTGCACCACTAGTATTTGATAACAATATTGCAGAAAATCGGAGTGTTTGAGCAGGAATACAAAATTTTCATACAGGCTACTTTTTCTGACAATGACGCATGTACAAAGGCATTTATTTTGCTTAATGCATCTGGTTCAGAAGCCATTGAAAGAGAATGTTCATTTGTGTATGCACCTGCTGTGTTTTCAGGGGAGGGGGAGCCTCCATATTGTGGTACAGGCTGAAACATGGGAAGACCCAGAGTGCTTAAAACATAAATTGAGAGAAATGTGTAACCCCCAAATGAATATTACAATGGAAAGGCACTTATTTTACACAAGGGATCAGAAGCCTGGTGAAACATTTGCAGGATATATAACTGACTTGAGAAAAAAGGCTAAAACATGCAGATTTGGTGATTTGACGGATGAGTTGATAAAAGACAGGCTTGTGTGTGGTATTAATAATGACACCATAAGAAAAATTTTGCTTTGAGACAGTGATTTAACTTTGAATAAGGCCATTGGGATTTGTCACATATATGAACTTACAGAAAAACACAGAAGTATGCTTCCAAATGAGAATAGAGATGCAAGGTAGTGTGACAAAGCTAAAGCAGATAGTGTGCAGCACATGGTTAAAAGAAACAGGCCCAAGCACATGGTAGCTACTGCAGGTCCTGCAATAGTCCCTGGGAAACCCTGAGTCTTTCCAGCAAATTCCAGTATACACTCAGTGAAGCACAAGGGTGACTCAGCAAAACCCATAGCAAACCTTATAGTCAACAGTCGTAATTGTGGTACAAATCATGAATCCAAAAGAGAAAAGTGCTTAGCTTTTGGTCAACAGTGCCATTCTTGCAATAAATGGAATCATTTCAAAAGTTTTTGTAAATCAAATAAGGCACATTTTTTTAGTAAAAGATGGATTGATCAAGTATAAAGTTGCAACCCTACTTTTTATGTTGATGGTGTGTCTGTGTTTGGGTGAAACAGTTAATGCAGTAGATTTGTGGGCAAAGAATGAAATCTTTTGTACTGTTTGGATCAATGGGAATCCCGTAGAGATCAAAGTAGATACTGGCTCAAAGTGTAATGTTATGTCAGCAGAAATGTTTGCTAGAGTAAAAACTGCAGAACAACTTGATTTGACAAAGTGTGTGAAGCTTGTTGTTTGTGATGGTGAAGAGATTCAAACCAAAGGCTCAGTAATACTTTCATGTTACTCTGCTGGGAACAGCTATGATAGTCAAAACACAAGCAGTCATTATTAGGCCTCAAAGACAGTTTGAAAATGGAACTACTTTCATTTAACAGACAGGTTTGCCATATAAGCTTGAATAACAACAGCTCAAATTTTACCCAAACTATTTTTAGAGTATGCTGATATTTTTGCAAACTAGGCAAACTGCCAGTTGTATACTTTATGAAGTTAGACCGAGAAGTTGGCCCAGTTATCAGACCAGGACAGAAAGTTCCAGTAGTTATGCAGAACAGAGTCAAAGCCCAGCTAGACAAAATGGTGCAGTTAGGAGTAGTTTGTCCAGTAAAAGAACCAATTGAATGGGTATCCTCCATGGTAGTAGCTCATAAGAAAAGCTCAAATGATATCAAAATATGTATTGATCCATGAGACTTGAACAAAGCATTAAAGAGACCTCATCATCCTATGCACACCGTCGAAGAGGTTGCAGCCCTCACGCCAAATGCCCCTGTTTTTCCTGTCTTAGATGAAAAGAGTTAATTTTGGCAAATTTTGCTTAACCGAAAATCTTCCTTGCTAACCACATTTGGTATGCCATTTGGAAGATACAGATTTCTAAGAATACCATTTGGGATAAATTCTGTCAGTGAAGTCTTTCAGCATGTGATGGAGCAAATTTTTTCTGGCTATCCGTGCGCTATTATAGTAGATGATATTCCAGTAGGAGGTGATGATGAATTCGAACATGACAGAAACCTCAAGAAAGTTCTATAAAGAGCATGTGAAATTAATCTTAAGCAGAATCCTCAGAAGTGCATATTCAGGCTACGAGGAGTTGCTTATGTTGGTCATTTGTTTATCAGTTCAGGCTTATGAAGAGATCCTTCCAAGCAAACAGCAATTCTCGAGATGACAGCTCCAGACAATGTTCAAGCCCTACAATGTTTTCTTGGCATGGTCAACTATTTAGGCAAGTTCATTCCAAACTTCAATCAACTTTCAGCACCATTACAAGAACTGATGTGCAAAGACATAATTTGGTCATGGTCAGAATAGCACCAAAGAGCATTTGATGTCCTAAAACAGAAAATTGCTAATCCACCAACTCTAAGCTACTATGATCTTCGCAAACAGTTAGCCTTTCCTGTGATGCTTCTAAGTTTGGTCTAGGTGTAGTCATTCTTCAAGAGGGTAGACCAGTAGCCTTTGCATCAAGAACTCTTACCCAAACCAAGATGCAGTATGCCCAGATTGAGAAAGAGCTTTTGACAATTGTTTTTGCATGTTCGCAGTTCCATGATTATATTTATGGTCGACCTATCTAGATCAAAACTGACCACCAACCTCTAGTTACTATTTTGAGAAAGCCAATCCATACAGCTCCTGCAAGATGCAATGCATGATGCTCAAAATTGCAATTCATGATGCTCAAACTGAAAAAGTACAATTTCAGTCTTGTTTACACTAAAGGCAAACTTCTTTGTCTTGCTGATACCCTATCCAGATGACCCAGAAAAAAACACAGAACAGCGTGACAATGAGCAAACTGATTTTGAAGTCATGGAAGTGAGAACATTTTCTTCCACACATCTTGATGAGCTCAGAACTCACATAGCTTCAGATCCAGTTGTCCAGAAGCTAAACCTCCTTATCAGTCAAGGATGGCCTTCAAAGCAATCATGTTTAACAGTAGAAGTGCAACCTTATTTTCTATACAGAGATGAGATTTTGTCAGACAATGGTATCATCATGATAGGTCTTAAAGTGATTGTTCCAAAGTCCTTGCAACAAGTGTACATTAAGATCTTGCATCATGGCCACCCAGGAATTGATTCTACCAAAAGAAGGGTGAGAGGACTTGTATTTTGACAGTCTATGTCAAAAGATATTGAGAAAGTACTTTGATCATGTTGAATGTGTAATAGGACTAAGTCGCATCAGCAGAAAGAAATGCTTCAGTTAAGGCAGATTCCTGAACTAGAAGAACAAAAATTAGCAGCAAAGGAAGAGAACCACAGGTGCAAAATCCAGTAAAATACCATTTACTGGTAAGGGCTTTCATCAGGTTTAAAATCACCAAACTTCTTCAGACACCATTTTACAAACAAACCCAGCCATTTATACCAGTGTCTTAGCTACCAGCAGCCAATGACATCAAGTAACATCAAGTAAACACCCCCACATAATTCATTTAAAAATTCAGGAACCGACAAGTTTAAAAAAAAAATACATGTTCCTTAAAGAGACATTCACAGCACTATTAATGTTGCATTATATCCATCTACCATTTGAATTTAAACATTACACCACATTTCTAGTAATAAATAATGTAATTCTATCTATCATAGGCTTTTAATTTGAACAAACTAGAAATGGACACCGTGTCATTTAATCCTGGTGGACAGCTAACATTCAAATAAATCTGCCACCATACCTCTTTCTCTTCTAAATATAGCTTCCATGGTTCCCCACAAGCTTCACTTTGTATCTGCTATAATACCGCAAATGTAAAAGTGTATTGGAGAAATACTTTTCAGTGTCTATATAAGGAATTTGTTTCCTTATGTTGTGCTATTTCATAAAAATGCTCATAAATTCTTTGTGATAATTTGTGTTGTGTTTTTCCCATATAGTATCCATTACATTGTGTGCATAGGGCAATATAAACCACTGCCTGAGTGTAGCAGCTATATTTGCCCTTTATTTTTATGGTCTTGTCCAATACCTTGATGCTGGACCCAATAAAAATATGTTGGCATTGATGGCACATACCACAAGGTGCCATCTGAGAGGTCGGTGTCCTGATATCAATACATTTCCTTTCCAAAATATTTTTTATGTTACTACCCCTTTTATAATACTCTAATTTTTGTTTACAATATCAGTTACCATATAGATGTCTTCATGGAATGTAGTAACAAAGGGGCAAAAAGAAGTATCATTAGTAAAAGTTAAACTCCTTTCTTTGCCACGACTAGATTCATATATTGCTAGACTACTACTGGTCATAAACTCATGTGATGATTCTACCTGTACCAGGTTGAATGGGGGGGTGGTGATATTGAACTTGACCCTTGTATTAGAGGTACATAAAATCCAGTATTTTGGTTCCTTATAACTTCATCCCTTATACTGCAAATCAAGGGTAAGGGATACCCCCTATCCAAAAACATCTGCCCCATTACATCACATTCACTCAAAAAAATCATTAAAATCAGAAACCATTCAGGCTGCTGTTACAAGTTGCCCCTTGATGATTCCACGTTTAACATGTGGTGGATGACTGCTAGTGTAGTGTAAATAACAGTTAGAAAACGTGGGCTTTCTATATATTTTAGATTTAATTCCCCCACCTTCCATCTTGGCTAATTCAACATCCAAATACACTATACAATTTGTACCCACTGTGTAAGTGAATTTCAAAAAGCCAGTCATCTGATCAATATATTCTATGAATGAACTTATTTCCTCTGGGAGGTCCCTTCCAGCAAATGAACAAATCATCCAAAAAACGGGCATACATAGAGATATAGGCATGAAATCTGCTATTAAAAAGAAAACATCTTTCCCACCAGGCCATAATGATATTGGCATACAGTGGACCACAGGCAGCGCCCATGGCCACTCCCTAGTTCTGCTGGAAATAGTGCCCTTTAAACTGAATGAAGTTATATCTTAACAGTATATCCATCAGCTGGCAATAGGTGTTAATAACATCTTGGTTGAGTTCCATGTAAAAATTCACCAAACCATTCCATACCAGTTTGATGGAGTATGCAACTGAAGAAATCTTTCTCATCTATAGTAATGAACGTTTCATCATATATAGGTTTTAAACTGTTACACATTGAAAAAAGTGCCATGAATCCATACAAATGTAGGGAATCTTTGAAACACAATTTTTAAGGTTGTTATCAAGAAAATTTCCTATATAGCTAGTTTTAGACCAACCAGAGTCAACAATTGGACATTGGGGGGGGGGGCTTAGTAAGATCCTTATGGATCTTCAGTATACCGAAAATCACTGGGAGCTTAGGAAATTCAATGGTCACATAATTATATTCAGTGACTGTTATTTGGTCTTGTGTCAACATGTCCAACAAGTCGTAATCAATTTTTCTGTAAGCCACATTTACTTCATTTAAAGAAGCTTCACTATAAGTCTCACTATACAAAACTTGAAACATTCTCTGTACATAATCGTCCCGTTGCATAACAACTATCCCACCCCCCTTGTCAGGCTGCTTATATCATATATCATGGTTGGTACACAATTCCTGCAAAATATTGCTTTCCTCAGTTGTTAAATTGCTAATAGTGTGGTTGTACTTCAAAAAATGTCTGAAGTCAGCCTCACAGACCCCTTCAAACACTTTTATCAAGTCGTGCAGTTCCGGGTTGTATACACTAGGTATTCTCAGGGCAGGCTCACCGTCACAGCGCAGTTGTTTTCTATACATATACTTCGAATTTAAATTACGAACATATAATTTTAAGTCACATATAAGTCCTGCAATATCACTACACATGTTAGGTACAAAATTGTTACCTCTACTAAAAAGATCAGCATGAGCACATGGAAAAGAAACACTACTATAATTATATATCTTAAAGTCTCGCACAGAATTAAAAATAACTTTATATGGGGAAGAAATAGTGTTGATTTCCATTATTTTACACAGTCACCTTTGGTTCCTCATGTTGTTCTGGCCATTTATCTGCCCATTCCATCCTCTCCTGTTCCTCTGAGGGTATGGACTCTGATACTGTTGCCTCTGAATCCGTATTCTCTTGGACAGTCTGACAACTGGTGGGTCTAAAAGGACAGAGGTCCGACCATTGTTAATTTGTCCATCCTCCATGTCATCAGAATTATTGGCTGAAGGAGAAGAGGAGGGCGAAGGCATGCCCGAAGGCAGGAAGAGAGGAGGAAGGTTAGGAGTGTAGCAGTGAGGGTGGGAACTTTGAATGTTGGCAGTATGACTGGTATAGGAAGAGAGCTAGCTGATATGATGGAGAGAAGGAAGGTTGATATATTGTGCGTGCAAGAGACCAGATGGAAGGGGAGTAAGGCCAGGTGTTTAGGAAATGGGTTCAAATTGTTCATATCATGGTGTGGATGGCAGGAGAAATGGGGTAGGGGTTATACTAAAGGAACAATATGCCAAGAGTGTTTTAGACGTGAAGAGAGTGTCTGACAGAGTGATGTTTATGAAGCTCGAAATTGATGGTATAATGATGAATGTTGTTAGTGCATATGCTCCACAAGTTGGGTGTGCGATGGATGAGAAAGAGAAATTTTGGAGTGAGTTGGATGAAGTTGTGGTGAGTGTACCCAAGGGTGAGAGACTAGTGATTGGAGCGGACTTTAATGGGCATGTTGGACAGTGAACAGAGGGGATGAGGAAGTGATGGGTAGGTATGGTGTTAAGGAGAGGAATGCAGAAGGTCAGATGATTGTGGATTTTGTGAAAAGGATGGACATGGCTGTGGTGAATACGTATTTTAAGAAGAGGGAGGAGCATAGGGTGATGTACAAGAGTGGAGGAAGATGCACACAGGTGGATTATATCCTATGTAGGAGGGCCAGTCTGAAGGAGATTGGAGACTGTAAAGTGATGGCAAGGGAAAGTGGAATTAAGCATTATAGAATGGTGGTCTGTAGGATGACGTTGGTGATCAAGAAGAGGAGGAGGAGTGTGAAAGCAGTGCCAAGGATTAAATGGTGGAAGTTAAAAAAGGGTGATTGTGAAGTGGAGTTTAGGGAAGAGTTAAGACAGGCACTGGGAGGCAGTGGAGAGTTACTGAATAGCTGGGTAACTACAGCAGAACTGGTAAGTGAGACTGCTAGAAAGGTGCTTGGTGTGACATCTGGACAGAGGAAGGAGGACAAGGAGACCTAGTGGTGGAATGAGGAAGTACAGGAGAGTAGAAAGAGGAAGAGGCTGATGAAGAAGAAGTGGGATTGTCAAAGAGATGAAGAAAGTAGACATGAGTATAAGGAGATGAGGCGCATGGCAAAGAGAGAGGTGGCAAAAGCTAAGGCTAAGGCATATGGAGAGTTGTATGAGAGATTGGACACTAAAGAGGGAGAAAAGGACCTGTACCAATTGGCTAGACAGAGGGACAGAGCTGGGAAAGATGTGCAGCAAGTAAGGGTGATAAAGGATAGTGAGGGAAAGGTACTCACAAGAGAGGAGAGTGTGTTGAGTAGATGGAAAGAGTATTTTGAGAGGTTGATGAATGAAGAGAATGAGAAAGAGAGAAGGTTGGATGATGTGGGGATAGTGAATCAGGAAGTGAAACAGATTAGCAAGGAGGAAGTAAGGACAGCTATGAAGAGGATGAAGAATGGAAAGGCTGTTGGCCCAGATGACATCCCAATGGAAGCATGGAGGTGCTTAGGAGAAATGGCAGTGGAATTTTTAACTAGATTGTTTAATGAAATTTTGGAAAGTCAGAGGATGCCTGAGGAGTATAGAAAAAGTGTTTTGGTACCTATCTTTAAGAATAAGGGTGATGTGCAGAGCTGCAGTAACTACAGAGGGATAAAATTGATTAGCCACAGCTTGAAGTTATGGGAGAGAGTAGTAGAAGCTAGGTTAAGAAGGGAGGTGATGATTAGTGATCAGCAGTATGGTTTCATGCCAGGAAAGAGCACTACAGATGCAATGTTTGCTCTAAGAATATTATTGGAGAAATACAGAGAAGGTCAGAAGGAGTTGCATTGTGTCTTTGTAGACTTGGAGAAAGCATATGACAGGGTGCCTAGAGAAGAGTTGTGGTATTGTATGAGGAAGTCGGGAGTGGCAGAGAAGTATGTAAGAGTGGTACAGGATATGTACGAGGGTAGTGTGACAGTGGTGAGGACTGCAGTGGGAGGATCAGCTCTGAGTCCTTTCTTATTTGCAGTGGTGATGGACAGGTTGACAGATGAGATCAGACAGGAGGCCCCGTGGACTATGATGTTTGCAGATGACATTGTGATCTGTAGTGAGAGTAGGAATCAGGTTGAGGAGACTCTGGAGAGGTGGAGATATGCTCTAGAGAGCAGAGGAATGAAGGTCAGCAGGGCTAAGACAGAATATATGTGTGTAAATGAGAGGGAGGGTAGAGGAATGGTGAAGATGCAGGTTGTAGAGTTGGTAAAGGTGGACGGGTTTAAGTACTTGGGATCAACAGTTCAGAGTAATGGTGAATGTGGAAGAGAGGTGAAGAAGAGAGTACAGGCAGGGTGGAATGGATGGAGAAGAGTGTCAGGAGTGATTTGTGACAGACGGGTACCAGTAAGAGTGAAAGGGAAGGTCTACAAGACAGTAGTGAGACCAGCTATGTTATATGGGTTGGAGACAGTGGCATTGACAAAAAGGCAGGAGTCAGAGCTGGATGTGGCAGAGTTAAAGTTGTTAAGATTTGCACTCGGTGTGACTAGGATGGATAGGATTAGGAATCAGTATATTAGAGGGTCAGCTCATGTTGGACAGTTTGGAGACAAAGCAAGAGAGACGAGATTGCGTTGGTTTGGACATGTGCTGAGGAGGGATGATGGGTATATTGGGAAAAGGATGTTAAGGATGGAGCTGCCAGGTAAGAGGAAAAGAGGAAGGCCTAAGATAAGGTTTATGGACGTGGTGAGAGAGGACATGCAGGCAGTTGGTGTGACAGAGGAAGATGCAGAGGAAAGGAAGAAATGGAAAGAGATGATCCACTGTGGTGACCCCTAACAGGAAAAGCCGAAAGATGATGATGATGATGATGACCATGAGAATATGAATTCTGGTCAGCTGGAGGGGGAGGGCAGGCTATACCTGAAGCATAGGCCCGCCTATCCCTCTCTAAATTTTTGATCTTCCTATTCATTATTTGAACACATAAAGCATTAATGTCTTTAAAAATATTCTCATATTGTATTTTATAACCACCACACAAATTAAAGTGATTTATTTCCCTGTGTAATTTATCTAGAGTCACACAGTTGTGCTTAACCAACAGTTCCATTAATTCACAGCCGTGTCAGTCAAACATGGCCAACAATTCTCGGTGTAAAAGAGAGTCTTGCACCAACCCAATTGGAAATCTCCAGACCCAGAGACCTTTAGGTACAAGTTTAGATTTCAAACATTCACAAAAGTAAATATTTTCTTGTTGCAGTCTACGATATTGAGTTAACTTGTATCTAAAGTCATTTCATTTCTTGTCAATTGATGGTAAATTACCTGCAGTGGAACCAGCATTTGGTACATCTCTCTGTAACCAGGATGTCAAAGAAAATGGTGGTTGTCGACCTGCATTGCTTGTATTACCCAAAGCAGAAATTCATGGGTAGGTTGTTCTGGAGGAATAATTCCCCTGTCCACATTAATATCCACATTTCTCAGCATCTGGGGGGGTGGTATTAAAATCAGGAAATTCCATTCTCTCAACATCCAGAGGCTTAGTAACCAGCTGCTTAACAAGAACAGTTAAATTGTTAACTGCTTCACAAAGCTGTAAAAATTCAGCTTGTGATACACCTGAAATGCTCTCCGCCATACTGCAGAAACACCAACCAGGAAAAGGCAGAATTTCACCAACCAGAAAAACAAAAATTAGCAGCAAAGGAAGAGAACCACAGGTGCAAAATGTGGAAAAAGATTCCTGAACTACCTTGGTCAACAGTAGCCACTGATATCTTTGAGTCAAGCGGTTGACATTATTTGGTGTTAGTAAACTCTTATTCAAATTGGTTTGAGATTAACCTACTTCCCAACCTTACTTTCAGTACTGTCATTACTAAGTTGAAGTGACATTTTTCTGTCCATGGTGGTCCATGGTAGTCCACACAGAGTTATTTCTGACAATGGTGCACAGTTTAAAAGTCAGCAGTTCAAGAGATTTGCAGAAACGTGGGACTTTGTTCATATTACAAGTAGTCCTGAATACCTGCAGTCAAACAGCTTGGCATAACGTGCAGTTCAAAGTACACAACAGCTGTTAATCCACACGTGACAATATCGACATTTTTCTCAGCTTGTTAAATCTCAGAAATATTCCTCATGATAAACATCTTGGTTCACCTGCCCAGAGACTTATGTCGAGGCAAACCAGAACCACATTACCAATCAGCAGACATTTATTGGTTCCAAGTGATAAGAACAACAAAGCAGTAAAAGTCAAACTGTTGAAAAAGCATTTGTCCCTTCCTACTATTATAAAACCAGCAAACTGCTACGTTCTTTATGAAAAGGGGAGACAGTGAGGATGCAGACGTCAAAAGAGTTTGATCGCATCAGATTTGTGAAAAGTTTGTGTCAAGAGCCCAAATCATACATTGTAGAATCACAAGGAATTCAGAAGTAATCGTAAGCATTTGTTACCAGTAACCAAACCAGTCTTACAGCATCTTGTCTGTGACAAAAACTCTAATTCTCACCGCAACGTATACAATGTTCCTGTTCCACAGGACATTCCTCCAGCAATCCTTGTTTCAGAGAAGAATTCTGAAAGTTCAAATGACTGTCTCTGTTGCTAACCCCAGTCCTAACTACTATATTATGAGAGCAGGTCGCATCTCAAAACCTAATTCTAGATACACGGCAATCTGGACATGACTGTTTGTTTATTAGTGTTTGTATAAATTGCATGCCTATTTCAAATGTCATCTGCTTAGATGACACAACTCAGTAAAGACGGAGGCTGTAGATCAGAGTGTGTGATATCTCTTTAACAAGCCTTCCAGTCTGCAGGCACATGCATATAAGTACTGAGCATGTGCAAGCTACAGTGCCATTTTGAGTAAGCAGCCAGAGTGGAAGCCTGCAAGTGTACAGTCAATTATTTAATTAGATAGTTCATTTAAGTTTTATGTTCCTGCTATCCATTTTTGATGTGTTTGTATATAATAAACTACTTAAACAAACACTTATGCCTCAGCATAATCTTATTATACACAAGAAGAGCGACAAGCTCCTTCATAAAGCTTTAGGCAGGTAGCCTGACATCCTTTTATCTTTAAAAAAAGATCTTTGTAGTTATAGTTTTGCAGCTTTTCTCTCTCTTCTGATTTTCTAAATTTTGCTATGTAACCTAGATATTTTAACTATGGATAAAACTTGACTGTTCTAAATGTGGACATAAAATTTTCCCTAGAGCACCCTCAATTTATGTGTGGTGTGCCTGAGACTGGAACACAGATGTTGACTGTAATGTCTCTAAGAGCTCCAGGCTCAGGTCATTAGCCAACAGGTGTAACAAATTAATTGTCTAAACAGTACTGCCTCTAGGAGAGACCATTTGGAATAATGGTTAAGGTTTTCTCCTCCCACTCCAATGCCTGTATGGTGTTTGGATGTTCTCCCTTTGTCTCTGTGGCGTTCCTCCCATCTCCCTAAAAAATGCTGAGTGTTTCTACTGCAAACTCACCCAAGAATGGAGCTATGAGCAACAGCACAGACTCTAGATGGTGCCCTATAAGAGGAAGAGTTGTACAGACCAACTGCTTTGAGCATCAACTATGGTGCTCAGTATCCTCATGATAGGAGAATACAGATCACAAACTGTGCACCATGACAGGGCTAGCCACTCAATGGTAAAAAAATGGTGATACGGGTGTGCTGACTAATGTCACCAAAATGGGCATGGTTATTTGCCAGTGATAAGTCGGGTGAGGTGCTGGCCTCCTACACCTATCCCAGGGATGCATGCTAAAGTTGGGAAGGGTGCATCTGCCGCCTATTGCCCAGTGTATGCCCACCATAAAGCCCAGCAGCCCTGGGTCAGTAAGCTACTGTCCAACTGGTAGCCAGTTGCACTGCTTGTGTTACCTGGGATAGCTCCATTGAATGAAAGCTGGACATAAAATCAATAAACCTGCCAAACATGAACTAAGAATTGCTACACTCGGTGTAAGTTCAGTGATAGGATGAAACCTGTGAGTAGCTGACATGATAGTAAGGAGGAGGCTGGAGATTCTATGTATCCAGGACACAAAATGAAAGGGTCATGCAGCAAAGCCACTTGGCTTGGCATCCAGAGTCTACTACGCAGGAGGAGGACAGACCAGAAATGTGCAAGAACAGTAGTGAGGGAGAGGCTTCAGAAGACAATTAGGTATGTCATTGGAATTATGATAGACTCAAGGCAATTAGACTCCAGTGTAGGTACAGGGTACTATTCATAATCTCAGTCTCTGCCCCACAAGAGGGTTGTGATCATGAAGAAAATAGAGATTTCAAACAGCAGTTGCAAGACTTACTGGATAAAGCAGAACAGTATGGATTGGTGGTGGTAATGGGTGCCCTAAATGTACATATCAGGACAGACAGAGCAGAACATGAAGAGTGCCTTGATCAGCAATGGTGGAGCACAAAGAATATGAAAGGAAAGGCCATTCTAGACTTCTGTCCAGAAAGTGGCTTGATAGTGGCCAACATGTGTTTCAACAAGAGAGACAGTCAAAAGATCACATACAATAGTGCCCAACATGCAACTCAGGTAGGCTTTTTCATAGTAAGGAAAGGACAATGGGGTAGAATCAGTGATTCCAAAGTCATCCCACGTGAAACAGTTAGTCCATGGCTTAAAGTCAACAGAGATTAGGTTGAAGACCTGGAAGTAGACTGGAGAGAAAGCAGAAGTGTTCAAGGAATCATTTCCTTAGTTACACCAATTTGCTTCCTTAGTTACACCAATTTGCTCACCCAGTACGCATGACAGAGTACTCTGCAGGGAATTTTTAAAGACTCTAGCACCGCAGAAAGAAAAGGAAATGGGTGGAGTTGAAGAATAATGTCAGTACCTCAAAACAACATGTGTGAAGACTACAGAACAGGTATGAGGCTGAGCCAGGTATGGAAATAAGGTACATAAGGAAAGCTGATAGTGGAATGCAGAAGTCCAGGAAGTCATCAAAAGAAAGGAGTTCAGAAAAAAGTGGGAGATAGAAAAAAATGGACCAGTCTAAGAAGGAGTAGTAGTTGGCTAACAAAGAGGCTAAGACAGGAACTGCAGTAACAATGAACTAGACATCAGAGGCACTCTACCAGCTTCTGGAAAGTGACTCGGTAGATGTTACAAAGAAATTCTACAAGGTTGTGAGGCAAAGACGGAAAGATAAAGAAAATAGTTAGATGCCTTTCATAAGGGATGCCAGTAACAACCTGGCTCATCAGCTCACAGAAAATCAAAGGCAGATGGAAGGAGTACTTTCATCAGTTTCTGAATGAAGAAAACCCCACAGAAGCTGTATTGCCCCAGACACCATCTACAATGAAAGAAGGAAGAACAGCACCAAGAAAATGAAGGAAAGAAACAGGCTCATATGAGGTCACGGCTGGTATGGTCAAGATGTTGAGTGAGATGGGGGAGAAATGGCTTCTGAGCCAAGGTACTCACAGCGGTATGGAGAGAAAGGCATATTCCAATGACTGGAGAATAAACATACTCATGCCAGTGTACAAGTACAAAAGGGACATTCACAACCATGAGCAGTACAGAGTTATCAAACTCCTGCTAAACTGCAGGAATATTACAGAGAAGGTGGCTGATAAATGAATATGGAGAGCAGTAGAACGTAAGATGGGAGATGGCAGTTCAGATTCAAATCAGAATGTAGCACAACCAACCAATGTTTGCAGTGAGACAGTTAGAAAGAAGCTAGAGATGAGAAAAAACTCCAACTGGGCATTCTTTGACTTCGAGAAAGCACATGACAAGATTCCAAGAAACCTAATTTGAGCAGTCCTGTGATTGTTTGAAGTCCCCAAAACATTTTTAAAAACACATTTATTGAATTATCACTTGTGATAGGCAAACATATTTGTATAAAAGTAATCAAACCATATTAACAAATTCACATTTACAAAAATGACACCACATATATTGCTTTATACAGTATAATCAAACCAACATTGCATAAATTGTTCAGTTCCTGCTTTCTCCTAAACCTCATTCCTTAAACTCTTCATTAATTGCTATCCAAGACTTCTTCTCCAGTTGATAAAAAATATTCCTGACCCGTGTATAAAACTAAAGAGACTAAAACATTTTTCTGCTGGTATTTTACTGTCCATTTCCAAAGGCAAGAGCTATTAGTTTCTCAGTTTTTGTATTATCTTTTGTTTAATCTCTTTCCATATATCCTTAGCTGCCATAACAGAATCCTTTTTAACCCGTACTCCTAAATACTCCATTTTATCATGTCATCGTAAATATAAGTAGTGCTGTATCTATTCATGTATGTGTTCATAGTTTATAGCTATAACTTTTGTTTCATCTTCATTAATTTATGTAACAAAAAACTGAAACTGTCTCAGAATGTTCCACAACACTGAGATGTCCTTTTCTGGTTTCATCAGGTACAAAATAGTATCAGCTACAAAAAAACAAACTTTTCCTGAATACTATACCAATTACATCCTTGAATTTCTGAGTCCCTAGTTTTATTTGCCAATTGATCTAAATATAATGCAAGAACAGTGGGGAAAAGGACACCCTTGCCTGGTCCCTATGATCAGACACAGCATATCAGAGAGAAACCCTCCCACCTTGACTTTTACTTACAATACCTCATATATCCTCCTAATTATCATTATTATTGTATCAGGAAATGCAAATGCTTCCATTGCCCTACTCATAAAATCCTGGTTTACTCTGTGGAATGCTTTCTCTGTGTGAAGACCCACCAGCAACAGTGGTATTTCCTTACATTCTACTTCCCTCTAGTTCGTCATTCTAGTTCATCATTGTTCTATTAATTTTGTCAAATGTTTGACTCCCCTCCACAAAACCACATTGACTCATATCAATTCTGGCAACACCTTTGCCATTCTTTTAGCCATTATAGTCATAAACACTTTATAGTCAAGGTTTAAAATTGAAATGGACCTATATGAAGCTGGATCTGATGGGTCTTTACCATCTTTAGTTATTACAGCCACCACAGTTTTTCCAGGATGCTGGTGTTTCCTGTCCTTTTAAAATATTGTTAAAACCTTCCAGATCTTTATCATGTTCCTCCCTCCTAGCCTCCAAACTTCTACTAGAAAGCCATCTATTAATGGAGACTTTCCTACACGGTGGTTGTGCATCACCATTGTATCTCATCTCCTCCTATCTTTACTGTTAATTGTTGAGTCTCATCTACCTAGTCTTAACATGTTTAAGTCTTCCATAAGTATTTCCATTTGTACCTTTTATTGATTTCCCCACTTCTCTGCTTTATACAAATTTTCATAAAATTACTGAAATATATCTGATATCGCTATAGGATCGCTGGTTATTTTTCATGTTATAGAGTCCCTAAGTTTGGCAACAAACCATTCCACTTTCTATTGTATAAGTCATTGTGCCAAAAGGTCTTATATTCTGGAGTTATCAAAAACAGCTGCTTAACAGCAATCTTTCTAATCTCATGCATATTATCCAGGTACTCCCTTATTTTTTCTTTAGTAGTCTGCAAATGTGCCTCTTCTTGTGCTGTGTGAGTCCACTTATTCTGTAATACTTTAACCTTTGTCAACCCCTCTAAATAATTCTTTACTTTTTAATCAGATCTCTCTGTCATTGTCTTTTATTTCTGCCCTATTTTTAAACTCCACTTTTATTTCATCCACTCACTAGATATAACTTCTGGCGTACATTCTATCTTACCCTCATTCCTTAAATTTCTCTCTTTTTAATGGGCTGGTGGGGAAGTGCCAATGTCTCATGTTTACTTCAGTACCCTGCATTTTTATGTTAGTAATTAATGGCACATTATCTGAAGTAGTTATTGGATTTTTGTCAAAGTTCTCTATTAAATGCACTTGTTCCTGTGAAATATAATTTCTGCCTAGTCTAGCCCAGTTATTGTACCTTGGGGAATAATATATACATGCTCTCCAAGTTCTTGCTACTGAATTCATCTCTTCCTTGCCAAGTATTTTCATAATTTCTTCAGAAATTTACACTCCTTGTTATATTTTTCCTTCTAGGCTCCCAGGTGCATTTCATTGTTGCAAATCAAATTCCAGTCCCCAGCTATAAATAATATTGTCTACTAAAAGCTGGTTATTTCTCCCAGAATTTTTAAAGCTCCATAATAGCAGTTTTAAGCGGAATATAAATTAATGCCGGTATAATCCTCATCCCTTGCCACTAGCCCCTTACTACCAGAAATCTGCCGTTATTATCTGTTTTCCTCATCTGTTGCTATTAGAGCTCCTCTAGCAGTTAATACAAGTACTCCTCTTTTCCTTTGCTGCAGCTATTCCACTGAATAACCATCCTGAAAACTTTTCTTTATCAGATTCTCATGTTCAGTTCTTTCCAGGTGTGTCTCGTGTAGCATAGCTATTTGAACTTTGCATTTATTTTAATATAATTAAATATACTTTCATTTTTATCTATACCTCTAAGCCCAGCCATATTCCAAGATAATATATGGAAAGTGTCACCATTATGAAGTCATTATTCCCATCTATTAGGTTCACTAGGCTAACAGCCATAAGTGCCTTTTTAAGCCTAACCATGCATCCCATGCATCCCAAATCTCTGACAAGTGCTGGTACCCTTGATAAGTGTAAGCAAGAACTTGGGAGATAAAACATTTACAAGCAGAGGCCTGGGAGATGATCCATTTGCAGGTTGCCTCTGCCCGTTAGAGACATAGGTGACAAGCTGGAGATGAATCTCCTGTTCCCCATCCAATTGTCAAAGTTACTCTAGAATTGGGTTAGGGAGAAACTCTGCTTCATTTGGATTGGGAACTTGTTCCAGAGGCAGGTAGCCCCTGGGATACACACCTGTCACTCTAGCAGGTCCTATTTGTAATTCTTTTTAAATTGTGCTGTGGAGCTTTTCTCCCCGGACATCCATTGAGAATGGGCTTGAACCCAGTTGGAATTTCCCAGTAAACAAATGTCAAATAAATAAATATCACAGGCAAGGTTTAAGCCTTTAGAATAGGTAATTCTGGTACTGTTTGCTTTGTGGATATGCAGGAGGCCCATCAGAGTGGAGACTTACAACGCCCTTTATGCCAGTCGTAGATTTCTCCTCAACAGCCTGTAGGAGACCAAATACAGGGATAGGGCCTTGAGGTGATCTGCATAGGGCATTTTACTTAAACCCTGTATTCTTTTAGTGAGGAAGCTCTGTGGACATTCCATTTGTTTGATATGCCTGATTAGGTACATACCAAAGGAGGTCATTGTACTCAGTGATAGGTCTGATGAATCCCAAATACAGTGGAACAATGACTGGCTTGGACCTAAATGCCATGTCTTTGTTTATAAGTTGCACAACATAGAATGATTTCATCACTACTATAGACACTTGATGGTCAAAGGCTAGATTACTGTCTATGTGTGTACCTAGGTCCCTGACTACTAGATCCACTCTAAGGGGTGTGTTGTCAAATGATAGTTACTGGGGTGGATGCCTTCCTGAAGGATATTATTATGTATTTCTTGGCATTTAGTTTTAGTCCATGACTCTGACACCAGTTGTTTGTCTGTGTCAGCCCCTCCTGGAGAACATTTGTGTCAGTGTGAGATTCAATGACAGCTCCTAATTTGCAACCATCTGCAAATTTAGTCAGCCAGAGACCATTGACATTGGCCTTGACTTCAGAGAAGTAAATGCCAAAAAGGAACTGTCCAAGGACCAATGCCTGAGGGAAGCCACTTGTGACTGGCCTCTTTGTAGAGGTGGACTCCCCAATTCTAACTTCCTGTTTCCTGTCTGTGAGCCAGCTGGCTATCCACTGGGTGACATACGGGTTTGTACCTAACCTCTTTAGTTTGTCAACAATGCCCAAGTGGGGGTATCATGTCAAATGCCTTGGACAGGTCAAGGTAGAGAGTATGAACCATTTTGCTCTCTTCCATTGCTTTGGTGACCTTCTCAAAGAAGTCCACCAGGTTGAGTGGGCATGACCTGCCCTTGATGAAACCAAACTGGGCTGGGTCCACTGTCTGGAGGTTTACTGTATCCTTATTAATCATTTCCATGATAATTATTTCCATGGCTTTGCATATAAGACTAATGAGACTTATGGGTCTGTAGTTTCCAGGTTCTGTAGATGGCCCACCTTTGTGCAAAGGGTTGACTGTTGCTATTCTCCATTCATGAGGCACTGTTTAGAGGCTACAGTTAAATAGCAGTTCCAGAGGGCCTGATAGGTCATGTTTCATGCTATATAGAAGGCATCCTGATGTATTGTCTGGGCCAATTTTTGCAGTATTATTGGCCTTAGAGAGAGCATTAAGGATCTGTTCCCTAGTGATTGCAGTTGGAGCTGTATTTGATGGTATTTTCTGAGTGAAGGTGAGGGGGAGAGAGGGGTAAAGTTGGAGATGAATTTGTCAGCCAGTAGGTTTGCTATATCTTCTGGCTCAATATAGGTGGCTCCATTTATAATTAGCTCTGCACACAATTGTGTATTGCCTTTGAGGTTGCAGACATAGCTAAAGAATGCCTTGTGGTTGTCCTTGGCCTGGGAGGCCAAATTTACCTCAGATTTGGCTTTGGTAGACTTTATTTGTCCTCTGAGTTTTTTGTTTAGTTTGATGAGAGTGATTTTTATCCTGCTGGGTGCTGCACCTCCTAAGTTTGCCATGATTTTCTTCCTTTTGTGATACAGCCTATTGATTTTGTGATTCCACCGGAGTGGCTTGTTTTTTGAGTTAGTTCTGTACTTCTTCCTGGTGGGTACAGCTGTCTCTATGCAGCTATTAACATGCTTGTATAGGGTTTCTGTGAACAGTTCTGCATAGACAGCAGTGTTCTCAAGGTTTATGGGGTCTTGAAATTTTGCAAGGTTATCACTTAGTAGCAGCAAGTTAGCTTTAAGAGTAGTTTCGGAATATTCCAAGGTCAGCTAGGGCTCCAGGTTTTATTTTTGCTTCAAAGGAGACCATTTTGTGGTCTGACCTCACCAGGGAAGACATTACACTAGGGAGTATGCAGCACATTTCCATATTAGTGAGTACCAGATCCAGTATGGTTGCACCCGTGGTTGGTATATTGACAAACTGGTCCAGAGAGTTTGTGTTTACAAATTCCAGAAGTCTCTGTGCCTGTATATTTGGTGTCATATAGGATTCCTAGTTAATAGTGAGGTAATTAAAGTCACCCATGAATATGTTACTGAGTTGGATGGTAAGTATTTCCAATAAGTTTAAATACATGGTATGGATTTCCTGAGTCATAGAGGAGGTCCTATAGTTTGCAAGGAAGTGGTATTGGATTTTGCCTTTGGTGATTTCAACATGGAGTAGCTCAAGTGCATTGTCCAATTTGACCAGCTTTGGGGTATATTTATTTTTTTATGTAAATCGAGACACCTCCACGTTTAGTCCCTATCTGTGTAGTAGCTGGTCTAAATGTGTGGAAGCCATTATAACCTTGCACTGTTGGTGTGCTCTGTATGACTTTAAACTATGTCTCAGTGACTGCACAAATGTCAGCATTCTCTAGGGTGAAGAGAACTTCTAGAGAGTGAGCCGTAATACCTTTATTCTTGGTTTTGATTTGCTATGTCAAAAGGACTTTCAGTTTGCCATTGCCTAAAACAGGCACTATTGGGGAACACAGTGTTTTAGCTAATATTCAAAAACCTAGTGGGGAGTGGTTCAGACCATCCCTGGAAAAGCAGAGTTGTCTATTGGCCATCTCCTGCCATGCTGACAAATATTTCACCCCCTTAGAATGACACCAGAATCTAAGACAATTATTAAAGTCAGTTATCTTTGGTTTCTATTGTGGCATCATCCTTGGAGAAAATAAAATGCTACTCAGTGCTAGGCTCATACCAGCCTGGAATACTTATTCCAAGAGCTCCATGATGTCACTCTTCATAAAGTCACCATGCTGATCCACCACACCAAAGGTCAGGATCAAAACACAATTTTATTGAGGTTGAGCACTTTCTTCCTTTGAGAGGGACTTCATCAGAACAAAATCACAATTCAAACCCAGCCCTTTTATATGCATCACAAATTGACTCATACATCTAAAAGTCACAAGAAATGTTAAAACTATGACTAAAAACTGTTTATACTATGTAACCTATATGAAAAACTATGCCAAATTGCACTGAAAATGCAATAATCAAACTAAACAAAAAAAAACATAAAAACATTCCTAACCCTGAATGTGTTTCCATTTCAATAGACAGGCAATATTTATATTTTCATTGATTTCCGGGTACTGTGTGGCATTTAACCTTAACTGCCCCTTGAGCTCACAGATGTCTAAATGTACATCCACAACCCTAGCCTGGGAATCTGTAATCACCTGCTGCAAAACCATAAATTTAAAAACATGATTCCTACACTCATAAACATGTCTAAAAAGTGCATTAGTCTTTTTATTATTCCTTATATCCAGCAAGTGCTCACTAATCCTTTCTTTAAACTACCTACACGTTTTCCCCACATAAAATGTGGGACAATTTAAGCACTTTGCCAGATATACTACATTCTTACTGTTGCAATTAAAGTGCCCAGTTAAATAAATCACTTTACCATTCAAATTGTAATGGTTCTTGGTTTCTAAAATATTTTTAAAACAGGCCCCCATCCCACATTTAAAATTACCACTGGTCCTAAAATTGACCTGGCCATTGTGGGATGTACCAGATTCCAAAATGTTCTTAAATTACCTGTATTTTCATTTGGGGCCCTACCCACCTTTTGAGCTGTTTGATAGTCCAGTTGTAAAATTTCCCAACTCTGCCTAATAATATTGGCAACTGCTTTTGAATCCAAATTAAATGTGGTAATAAAGCTAAGTTTCATATTTATCCTAGCCTTCCTATAAGACACTAATCCATCTAGCCCTAACCCTGTCCCATCTTTTACACCTAATATAGGTTTGTAGGTGCCATCAATATGCTTCCTTAATACTTCATTGGACACCTCCTTAAACATCTGGGGGGGATAGCCTCTCTGTTTGAACATCTGAATTATAAAACTCACTTCATCCTTAAACCTTTCCACATCATTGACCATTCTGACAGCCCTAACCATTTGTCCTTTTATAATGGACTTTTTTTGGTGATGGGGTGCCAGGTGTCAAAATCTAAATAAGAATTAAAACATGTAGGCTTTTGGAAGATTTCAGGTGTCATCTTATTATTTACTAAATCAGTTACCAAATTTACATCTAAGTAAGAAATAGATTCCTTACTGTAACTGAATGTAAATTTAAAAAAATGCACTGCCCTATTGATATACTGCAAAAATTCTTTTAACAATTCCTCAGTCCCTTTCCATATCAAAAAAATATCATCCAAAAATCTGGTATAATGGGAAATCCTAGACTGGAAATTACTTTGAAATACAAATTCTTGCTCCCAAAAGGACATTACATAGTTGGCAAAAACAGGGGCGCATGCCGCCCCCATTCCCACCTCAGTGACCTGTTTAAAATAGTTCCCTTCAAAAAATACATGACTGTTCTTGAGCACTAATTCCATTAACACCAGAAATTTATTGATCTGATCTTGGTCATATAATTTTGTTTTAATCAACTGAGTCTCCAACCATGTTAACCCCGTTTCATGGGGAATTACTGAAAACAAGTTGCAGACATCAATTGTGACCAAATACATATCCTTACTGATTTCTACTGTATTTAATTTTCCAAAAAATTCCATGAATCCTTGCATATATACAGAAAGGAAAGCAAACCTTTTTGTAATTGAACATCCAAAAATTTACTAATAAAAATGTCTTGGCCCGCTTCTCATCAACTATTTGCCTAAAACTAGGGTTTTTTAACCCTTTATAGATTTTGGGAATGCCAAAGACATTAGATACCATCAGGTGATCATTTTTCATATATCTGTATTCATCTTCACTAATTTGGTCTTCAAAAACCATGTCCTCTAATGCCAAATCATGTCTTGTTCATAATATTCACCTCATTTAATGAGCTTTCCACAATAGCCCCTTCCATGAACAATGCGTTCATACTATTAGAATAATCACCCTTGTCCATCACTACAATTCCGCTACCCTTATCGGGTTTCATAACGCGGATATTTTTGTCCTTGGCTATTTCCACCAACAATTCTTGTTTATTTCTGCTTAAATTATTCTTCAATTTAGGCTTAGGCTGAATATACCAATTCCTAATATCAATCTCACATATTCTTTCAAAAGCCCCAGTGAGATAACTATTAGGTGGGTTAAATGTGCTGATCTTTTTTAGCAGCTCAGAGTCACCATGAAATCCATTCCCAAGTAGAATTTTGCAGTTCAATTTACATACAAATAACTTTACATCTATAAGGGTCTCCACAACATTGCCCCTTCTACTAGGCACAAAAGTTAGACCCTTTGCCAAAAAATTTGCATGAGCAATGGTTAACTGCTTGCTTGAATAATTATGAATTTTAAAATCACCTGCTGCATTTTCTGTAATATGCAGTAAACCAACCCCTTCATCAGTTAGGGCTATTAATAATTCCAAGTCCATTGGTTCGTGATTATCAGTTGTTATGAAACCACCACCACATTGTTCAGTTTCAATCAAATCCGATAATGCTAAGTTACTTTGGCAAGGACCTGCCTCAAACTCCTCCTGATGATGTCCGCTGATGTTCGTAACATAAGAGCTTTAAGAGTAGTTTTGGAATATTCCAAGGTCAGCTAGCACTCCAGGTTTTATTTTTGCTTCAAAGGAGACCATTTTGTGGTCTGACCTTACCAGGGAAGACATTACACTAGGGAGTATGCAGCACTCTTCCATATTAGTGAGTACCAGATCCAGTATGGTTGCACCCATGGTTGGTATATTGACAAACTGGTCCGGGGAGTTTGTGTTTACAAATTCCAGAAATCTCTGTGCCTGTATATTTGGTGACGTATAGGATTCCTAGTTAATAGTGAGGTAATTAAAGTCATCCATGAATATGTTACTGAGTTGGATGGTAAGTATTTCCAATAAGTTTAAATACATGGTATGGATTTTCTGAGTCATAGAGGAGGTCCTATAGCTTGCAAGGAAGTGGTATTGGATTTTGCCTATGGTGATTTCAACATGGAGTAGCTCAAGTGCATTGTCCAATTTGACCAACTTTGGGGTATATTTATTTTTTGATGTAAATCGAGACACCTCCACGTTTAGTCCCTATCTGTGTAGTAGCTGGTCTAAATGTGTGGAAGCCATTATAAACTTGCACTGTTGGTGTGTGCTGTATGACTTTAAACTATGTCTCAGTGACTGCACAAATGTCAGCATTCTCTAGGGTGAAGAGAACTTCTAGAGAGTGAGCCGTAATACCTTTATTCTTGGTTTTGATTTGCTATGTCAAAAGGACTTTCAGTTTGGCATTGTCTAAAACAGGCACTATTGGGGAACACAGTGTTTTAGCTAATATTCAAAAACCTAGCGGGGAGTGGTTCAGACCATCCCTGGAAAAGCAGAGTGGTCTATTGGCCATCTCCTGCCATGCTGACAAATATTTCACCCCCTTAGAATGACACCAGAATCTAAGACAATTATTAAAGTCAGTTATCTTTGGTTTCTATTATGGCATGATCCTTGGAGAAAATAAAATGCTACTCAGTGCTAGGCTCATACCAGCCTGGAATACTTATTCCAAGAGCACCATGATGTCACTCTTCATAAAGTCACCATGCTGATCCACCACACCAAAGGTCAGGATCAAAACACAATTTTATTGAGGTTGAGCACTTTCTTCCTTTGAGAGGGACTTCATCAGAACAAAATCACAATTCAAACCCAGCCCTTTTATATGCATCACAAATTGACTCATACATCTAAAAGTCACAAGAAATGTTAAAACTATGACTAAAAACTGTTTATGCTACGTAACCTGTATTAAAAACTATGCCAAATTGCACTGAAAATGCAATAATCAAACTAAACAAAAAAAACATAAAAACATTCCTAACCCTGAATGTGTTTCCATTTCAATAGACAGGCAATATTTATATTTTCATTGATTCCCGGGTACTGTGTGGCACTTAACCTTAACTGCCACTTGAGCTCACAGATGTCTAAATGTACATCCACAACCCTACCCTGGGAATCTGTAATCGCCTGCTGCAAAACCATAAATTTAAAAACATGATTCCTACACTCATAAACATGTCTAAAAAGTGCATTAGTCTTTTTATTATTCCTTATATCCAGCAAGTGATCACTAATCCTTTCTTTAAACTACCTACACGTTTTCCCCACATAAAATGTGGGACAATTTAAGCACTTTGCCAGATATACTACATTCTTACTGTTGCAATTAAAGTGCCCAGTTAAATAAATCACTTTACCATTCAAATTGTAATGTTCCTTGGTTTCTAAAATATTTTTAAAACAGGCCCCCATCCCACATTTAAAATTACCACTGGTCCTAAAATTGACCTGGCCATTGTGGGATGTACCAGATTCCAAAATGTTCTTAAATTACCTGTATTTTCATTTGGGGCCCTACCCACCTTTTGAGCTGTTTGATAGTCCAGTTGTAAAATTTCCCAACTCCGCCTAATAATATTGGCAACTGCTTTTGAATCCAAATTAAATGTGGTAATAAAGCTAAGTTTCATATTTATCCTAGCCTTCCTATAAGACACTAATCCATCTAGCCCTAACCCTGTCCCATCTTTTACACCTAATATAGGTTTGTAGGTGCCATCAATATGCTTCCTTAATACTTCATTGGATACCTCCATCAACATCTGGGGGGATAGCCTCTCTGTTTGAACATCTGAATTATAAAACTCACTTCATCCTTAAACCTTTCCACATCATTGACCATTCTGACAGCTCTAACCATTTGTCCTTTTATAATGGACTTTTTTTTGGTGATGGGGGTGCCAGATGTCAAAATCTAAATAAGAATTAAAACATGTAGGCTTTCGGAACATTTCAGGTGTCATCTTATTATTTACTAAATCAGTTACCAAATTCACATCTAAGTAAGAAATAGATTCCTTACTGTAACTGAATGTAAATTTTAAAAATGCACTGCCCTATTGATATACTGCAAAAATTCTTTTAACAATTCCTCAGTCCCTTTTCATATCAAAAAAATATCATCCAAAAATTTGGTATAATGGGAAATCCTAGACCAGAAATTACTTTGAAATACAAATTCTTGCTCCCAAAAGGACATTACATAGTTGGCAAAAACAGGGGCGCATGCCGCCCCCATTCCCAACCCAGTGACCTGTTTAAAATAGTTCCCTTCAAAAAATACATGACTGTTCTTGAGCACTAATTCCATTAACACCAGAAATTTATTGATCTGATCTTGGTCATATAATTTTGTTTTAATCAACTGAGTCTCCAACCATGTTAACCCCATTTCATGGGGAATTACTGAAGACAAGTTGCAGACATCAATTGTGACCAAATACATATCCTTACTGATTTCTACTGTATTTAATTTTCCAAAAAAATCCATGGATCCTTGCATATATACAGAAAGGAAAGCAAACCTTTTTTGTAATTGAACATCCAAAAATTTACTAATAAAAATGTCTTGGCTCACTTCTCATCAACTATTTGTCTAAAACTAGGGTTTTTTAACCCTTTATAGATTTTGGGAATGCCAAAGACATTAGATACCATCAGGTGATCATTTTTCATATATCTGTATTCATCTTCACTAATTTGGTCTTCAAAAACCATGTCCTCTAATGCCAAATCAATTGTCTTGTTCATAATATTCACCTCATTTAATGAGCTTTCCACAATAGCCCCGTCTATGAACAATGCGTTCATACTATTAGAATAATCACCCTTGTCCATCACTACAATTCCGCTACCCTTATCGGGTTTCATAACGCGGATATTTTTGTCCTTGGCTTTTTCCACCAACAATTCTTGTTTATTTCTGCTTAAATTATTCTTCAATTTAGGCTTAGGCTGAATATACCAATTCCTAATATCAATCTCACATATTCTTTCAAAAGCCCCAGTGAGATAACTATTAGGTGGGTTAAATGTGCTGATCTTTTTTAGCACCTCAGAGTCACCATGAAATTCATTCCCAAATAGAATTTTGCAGTTCAATTTACATACAAATAACTTTACATCTATAAGGGTCTCCACGACATTGCCCCTTCTACTAGGCACAAAAGTTAGACCCTTTGCCAAAAAATTTGCATGAGCAATGGTTAACTGCTTGCTTGAATAATTATGAATTTTAAAATCACCTGCTGCATTTTCTGTAATATGCAGTAAACCAACCTCTTCATCAGTTAGGGCTATTAATAATTCCAAGTTCATTGGCTCGCGATTATCAGTTGTTATGAAACCACCACCACATTGTTCAGTTTCAATCAAGTCCGATAATGCTAAGATACTTTGGCAAGGACCTGCCCCAAACTCCTCCTGATAATGTCCGCTGATGTTCGTAACATAAAAGCTATTAGTACTTGTGGCAAAGCAATCCTTTAAAGCCAAGTCCATTAGTTCTTCTGCCAAAAATTGTGATTTCTCTGCATTTTCAGTCTGGACCCTTGCTGGTTGTAATCCATCTCCCTGTTCGCTAAAAAATGGGACTGCTGCTATTCCTTACCAAGCAGCCACTCAGAATGCCTTACATCTCCTTCGTTGTATGCGTGCTGATTAGAACGCTGTTGCTGATGAAACCTCGGGGATGACATCACTTCCACTTCGTTTTATGAGCCCTGATTGGGCTCCTGGTTGCTGTTGTCATAACGACCCGAAAAAAAGGATACACCTTCTCCTTTTGGTATTCAATTAGGTCTCTTTTGAGCTTATTACACTTTCATGAAAAAATATTTCCACATACACCATCCACTTTACTGAAAATATTAACTTAGTTAGTCTGATAGCGATCAAACACCAGATCGCTTCTAATAAAGTTGTTATTCTCTTCCAGACTTTTAGACATTTCTTCAAGTGCCTGTGTATTGTATTTAATCATTATTTTCAAAAGCTCCAAGCCAGTTTTGTCAAATAACTCATGCAGCTCTTTCAGCATCCCGGGGTTAGTATGAGCACCATTGGGATAGTTCCAAAGGCACAGACCATGCGGCACCTGCTGTAACTCCAAGTTCCTCTCCAAATAAGCGTTCTCAAACTGCAGCTTTTTATAAGTGAACAAGTCTTTTTCAAACATACCCAGTCTCTCAACCAAGCTCATATTCTCCCATTGAATACCAGAGTCAGTAGCTGAATTCACCCGGAAATTAAGCCCGTTTCTTTTCCAGGACATAAAATCTACTCCAGACTCACCACTAGATCTTTCCCTTGTATTGGCACTAGCCACGGATTGTAAGGTCAATATATCCCATGCCGACTGCACAGGCTGTGATCCACAAGTAGACTGGGTTAAAGGAAGTCCTAAACTTCTGAAAATATTGGCAGTTCCACTCTGTTAGTCCACTAAAGACTTAATTTGGGTGATATGCACTGCTAACTGTTGATTAATTTGTTGGAGCAGCTCCATGATATCTCCATTCACTGTAGATCCCTGGACTCATCATATAGTCTAGGGATGTCTGTCTCAGGTCATTTACACCTACATGGACTATGACTGAGTCATAATCTTACTTGTGGTACAATGACCTGAATGCGTGCATAATGTGGTGAATCCTAGCCCATGCTAAGCAACTGACCATGACTTTCTCCTTACTCAGGCTAGTGAGAGGGACATCAGTGTGTCTCATGATGGAGTCTTCAATGACCAGAATGTTGGATTGTGTGGTGGCTTGTCTTATGGACTTAGAAGTAGATGCTCCATGAGATGTGGCTGTATGTGTTGATATGGGTGTTGTATTGAAAGAGTGCATTTGGGGCTGCTGAGGGTAGTTATATGTGTACAGGCTTGGATGTCTATGGGGTTTAGGAAGGTTACATTTAAGTGCCTCAGCATATGTGGGCCTATATGTCTGCTTTGAATTGTGTGTGATGGGTGCAGCATGTGTACTAACAATCTTATCCACATTAGGAGTACTTTTATTTGAGAGCTTTGCCTCCAGTGACATTGTCTAAATACATCTCTCACATACCATATCAGTTTGTTTGAGAATTAACTTGTTGTCAGTAAATGAGGCAATTTCTAGATTGTTGCAGAATGCCCATATCCACCAAGCTGGTAAAAGAGATAGTGGGAAAGTTCACATCCATGGCAACAGACCCTTTTTATTAATTAGATAGTTGGAGTGAGAATATGAAGCAATGCCAGGAGTATCCAGTTTGCAGTTTTGGGGACAGTGCTTGTCACTGCAAATTGGTTGTCCTGTGTGCAAATAGGTATTGGAGAGATTTCAATTGTGCTTTTATAGGAGAACTGTCACTCAAGGTGTTTATGTGTCTTTACAGGGCACTGCCAGACACTTGAGGGGAAATTAATAAGTAGACCCTGAAAATTTAAGGATGAGGTATTTAGGAAGATATTCTGAAGTTAGAAACAAATCAAGCAGTACTTACCGAAAACAAAAAAAAATTCTCAAGAATGATGAAAAGAAGGGAGTCAGGTGAATGACTACTGCCTGGCTACTATTAATGTTTGTCTCACCACTGCTTCACTCTGCTGGGATACAATGCTCTCTTTCACTTCTTCTCTCACCAGAATCAAAACATTAGCACCAAACCCAAGATAAGAAGCAGGGCACAGCCTGTTTGGTGATCCACACTCTTGTCCCAGATGATGCAAGGGTCTATAGGCTTGTTGTAGCCTTTTCCTGTTAGATTTGTATTTATTATTTACTTTATTTTACATTTGTTGACCGGGATAGTCCGACTGGCTACATGTCCATTTTCAGCGGAGGCCCAAGGAGAAAAGCTCCAGGTTACATATATAAACAAAGCACTTATGAAACATGGATATATACAAGATATGTACAACGTAATCCTCAGGAAGAGACTCACAAGACTGACAGTGTTTATGATATACATAGTTATTAGGGTGCAAACATTGGCTGTACGCAAAATTACATAAACAGCAAAATGGATATTTATATAGATAAGAAGAAAAAAAAACCCTAATGAGACAAGCCTGTTTGCAAGGTGTATACAATGTAGTCTTTAAGAAGGGATTTACAAGATTTATACTGCACATAAGATGCCTTATCTTAAGCACAGATGCTTAAACAACAACCAGACCAATCAGGAATGCCAAGCACAGACACTCACTGCCCAACCAGAAAAAGTCAGGAATCAATGGACTCTGCTTCTTCTCTCACCAGGAGCAGAATATATGCACAAAATCCAAGCTGTCGTCTATGAAGCATTTATTAGGCTTTCCGGTGATCAGCAGTCTCCAGGAAATAATGTCCCTGTGCTCCTTCTCTCATCAGGAGAAAACAGATACACTAATCCCAAGATAACTATTGAGAGGTAGAATGTGGGCTCGACAATAATTGGTGGTCTTGCAATAGATGCTTCAGATTTTAAAGGTAAGATGGAAAAAAATGGGTTAATATCCTAAGCACTGCAGTGTGCACAAAGCAGTTAGATATGAAAGAGGGGCAGCTCAAGCTTTAGCTGTCTAAGTGGAGATCCACTAATTTTAAAAGTGCAAGACAGATTGAAAGGGGTGGGCATTTTCTATTCTGTTTCTATGGAATATAGTAGGATGGCCAATAATTTTAAATAGTAGAAGGAGAGTGATTTTACGAAATGATAATTTTGTGCTTACTCACAATAGCCAGTGAAAGGGGAGGGGGAAGGAGATATGTGGTCAAGTTAACATAAGGGGCAGTCAACTAGAAAGACAGATGAGTTTAAGAACACAACAGCACCAGGGTGGGAGAGTGAGAACAATGTCTATGTGACTGACAAGAGACATAGCTGTGGTCTCTTTCCTAGTTTAAATATGCAATTAAAATCAGAATATAAGTAACACACAGTGTAAAGAAAACAAATCACAATATACAAAACAGAAGAAGGCAAGGAAGTAATACAAAATACTTTAGAACTCTTTAGCAAACCAGAGGATTGCAGTCAGTATGGATCGAACAAAGCAGACCACTCATAAGTCTACTGATGGAAAAGCTCCCCATAAACAGCTTGATACAAAGGCTGCCTGCAAAAGTGTTCCAGCTACCGGCGGTGTAAAAAGCCTCATTGTTATCGTCCAGGCACTGTGACTCTCCAAGAAGTCTGTTGCTATCAAAAGTCTACCGAGTTACTAATTTGCAAGCTTCCTTTTCAGCAGCTTGTTCAGGAGATTGCCCAGGATTTCAAGACAGATCTTCGTTTCCAGAGTTCTGCTGTCATGGCCTTGCAAGAGGCAAGTGAAGCTTACCTTGTAGGTCTTTTTGAAGATACTAACCTGTGTGCTGTTCACACTAAGAGGGTAACTATCATGCCCAAAGACATTCAGCTTGCACAGTGCATTCGGGGAGAATGAGCTTAACTTCTACATCACCAAACGGACCTTACTGAATACAGTGCCTCTTTCGGCATGTACCTTGCAAAGCACATGCTGGAAAGACCACAGAGATTCCTCACCCAGAGAATCCAGGGCCTCAAACATCTACCCTACACAGATAGGCTAAAAGCCCTGTCCCTCTACTCAGTCTCCTACAGACTCCTCAGAGGTGACCTCTGTTTGGCATACAAAGCAATCTCAGACCCCTCCCTGATGGGACTGCTGCATATCTGCAAGTCAAGCTCCACTCGAGTAACCTGCACACGAGCCCTCAACCTGGTCTGTGACATCAATAGGACTTGTTAGCAGGACAGATTTGTGTCCCAGAGACTCCCCCTTTTATGGAATAGACTCCCTTTCCACATAAAGCAGAGTACCTCATTAAACCTTTTTAAGTGCAACCTGGATAACTGGATGGGGAACAGAAAATACACCCCTGGGATTCCACCTATGTTCCTACTGGACAGTAGCACGGGGTGCTGACTTTTTGGAACATGGGCTAAATTCTTGGCTAGGCTTGTAAGGGCCTCAGGGCCAATAGCATAGCAACTTCCTATGATCCTTTGAAGAAAGCAATTGCAAACTAATCATTTCCTCACAGCAAGTTGTGGCAGAGTCTCAGTGAATTTTTCCAATAAATATTATTATTTAGGACAGCTTTTTAAAATGCCTAGTTCCAGCTTTTGTGATGCATGGATTCCACCTATGTTTCTACTGGACAGTAGCATGGGGTGCTGACCTTTTTGGAACATGGGCTAAATTCTTGGCTAGGCTTGTAAGGGCCTCATGGCCAATAGCATAGCAACTTCCTATGATCCTATGAAGAAAGCAAACGCAAACTAATCATTTCCTCACAGCAAGTTGTGGCAGAGTCTGAGTAAAATTTTCCAATAAATATTATTTAGGACAGCTTTTTAAAATGTCTAGTTCCAGCTTTTGTGATACATGCATTCACTATGTTTTGCAGGTAAATCCTTTATACAGTTTTTCTTATCAACATTGGAACCTGTGTCACATTTTACAAGACTTTTTATTTCAATGAAAACCCTCGAACAAAAAAACAAACATAGCCCCAAAACACCTCAATAACCTGTTAACTTAATACAAACACACAAAACTATGTACATCTTCAAGTAATGATGATTATCCCTCCTGATAGTAATTAAAAACTATGTACATCTTCAAGTAATGATGATTCCCCCTTCTAATAGTAATTATTGTCCGAAATAGCTGTAAACACAGACCTTAATTAACCTAAAGTTCAGGTCATCCATGCTAAGACACATTATTACCAGTGCTTCTACTTACACTACTTGCTGTTTGTCCTTTTTTATTTTTATTCCCCTCCCATATATTAAAAACAACTTGCATGCTTTCAGAAAACATTAACTTTTACCCTTGAAAAAAACAGTGTTCTGGTACTTATTGCCCTATTGCCAGTTCATTGCCATGAAAATGTTAAAGAAAAAAATGCAGTCATTAGATGGATGTATCTAAAGACAAGCTAAAACATTTATTGCTAAAGGAAAACTTTTCATTATATTCATTGTTCTGTTATTTACTTGTTTCCATTTAAAAATTGATTTTAGATTGTCAGGAGTATTAATCCAGACATTCACCTATGCGAAAGTAAGAGGAAACAGCAGCTCTTCATATATTATAATCTGTGTCATTTTGCACTCCACCCCCACCTCAACAACCCAAGATTAGAGCCTATTAACTTAACCATGCTTTTGTCTAGACTTTTTTCTCTTTGCATTGTAACATTTCTTAATACTAAAAAAGAATAAAGAAAGATCGAATAAAGGTATCTGTTTACTTCACTATCTTTATCACATACAGGAACAACTAAAAATGCTTTACTGTAAAACATGCAATTTATATTGTGAAAGGTTTCATAGAAATGCTGTTAAGAACAGACGTTGTTTTACTTATATTTACCTTTTAGCTTCTTCTTCTTCCCCTCCTCTCACTGTCCTTCCAAACATTAATGACATGAAGTGAGGCAAATGCCTTTCAGTTCACCACAAATTTAACATAGTCAACAAAAGTCCACTCTTTCCACTTTTTCTTCTACAACCATATTATACAAATGTGCATATGCCTCTCCAGATTCCAGTTCACTTCTGCAGCACTCCCAATTCTTCTAGTAAACTCCTGTGCTTTTCTCTGTCTCTCAAGCATTTTCCTGTGGAACAGTGGAAAAGGTTTCAATGGGAAAGTTTCCCCATGAGCTTTATTATCTGACAAATGAGAAGCAGAGTTCCCTTCTGGTTAATGGCTCACTTTTATGTTCAACAAACTTTTCTCTTTCTTTCTTAGTCTGTTGTGCATCAGAAATGATTTTGATCCTCCAGGAATAAAATATTATGAAGACAGGTGCATACTGCAGCTTGAATCTCACACCTGCCTCTCAACATTCCCTGATTGCTAGAATAAATTTGTTCTTATGCATGGTGTACAATGCATACTTATTTTCCACAAAAACTCTACTGTTTCCAACTTTTAATGCTTTGCCCTTTTGCCACAGTTTTGTCAGAATGAACTCATTCTGCTGGTACCTTTACTAATACAGATCATGGCTGCTTTCTCATGGCCATGTTTAGAGTATGCACATGGTTTGCCTTTTCAATTAGCAGTTCCTGCTATGGAATACCAATCCAGTTGTTTATGTGTGCTTTCATAAATTTAATCCTTCTAATTTCTCTGGTACAGCAGAAAATCTCAGTTTTTCCTTATGTGCTCTGTGCTCTAATTCTACCATTTTTGAAACATCTCTTCTTGAGCCACCTTATATTCGTCAACTTTTTCTTCATTTTGACCTCAGAATTTTTGCAGTTTTATCAGCTCAACTGAAAAGTTGTTTAAAGCTTCTTCCATTTTTCCAGCCTTTTGTTATTTGAATTGATATACTCATTTGGTGTTTTGTTGATTTTAATCAGCTCTGAGCCCATTTTACTTTTTTCCCCCTCTAGATTATTGCAAGCTACGTCTAGGGCTTGAACTGCTTTTTGCTAAAGAGCTGCAGGATTCTTCCCAGTCAGAGTTTTCTCTTCACCTTTTCTAGTTCATTTTTTTTCAGGCTCTTTTAGTTTCTTCTTTGCTAGCATCCAGGCAGTGTTCCTACTGCCCTGTAACTGAATTTATTAAAAGTGACAGAGTTCCTGGTTCTTGCCTTTCATTTTTTTTTTCACAATGTGAGAGCTGAAGTTAAGCTGTTATCAGTGTGTAGCCATCTTGAAAAGTCCCCCAATTCTCAAACACATAGATAGAATTAGTGCAGGCTATGTACAAGAATTCAATGACTTGAGTAGAAACAGAATTCAGTCTCCAAAAGGGGTTCCCAGTGAGAGTGAGTGTGTGTGTGTTTGTGTGTGTGTGTGTGTGTGTGTGTGT
The DNA here is from genome assembly GCF_019279795.1 of Protopterus annectens. Classification (NCBI taxonomy): domain Eukaryota; kingdom Metazoa; phylum Chordata; order Ceratodontiformes; family Protopteridae; genus Protopterus; species Protopterus annectens. The sequence goes on along the minus strand of NC_056739.1, from coordinate 1,746,138,782 downwards.
GTGTGTGTGTGTGTGTGTGTGTGTGTGTGTGTGTGTGTGTGTGTGTGTGTGTGTGTGTGTGTGTGCGCATAAGGTTTCAGCTCCAAGCCTACTGCTCTTTATATTTGTGATGGGCTACATCGGCTTATGGGATGGAGGGAACACATCAGCAAGGTTGCTGTTTGCAGATTGGGGAATGGAATGCAAAACTGAAGACACATGGGATGAAACGGAGTACAGATAAGACAGTTGTAATGGCAGCAAATGGGGAAATCAGAAGAAGATGAGAATTGAGATATAAAGGAAAATAGTAGAACAGGTTAACAGCTGCAGCCATCTGGGAGGGGGTGGTTGAGAAGAAGGGACGTCTGAATGAGGAGGTCAAAGCTAGAATCAGGAGGGCTGCATCCAACTGGCACAGCATATCAGGGGTAGTGTATGACAGAAGAATGCCAAAGAAGCAGAAAAGTAAGGTGTACAAAACAGTGGTGTGACCAGTACTAGTGTATGGTACAGAAACATGGGCAGTAAAGGCAGAGCAGTTGTGTAAAGAAGAAGTGATGGAGATGAAGTGCCTGAGATGGGTGGTAGGATGCACACTGTGAGACTGGCAAAGAAATGAAGACATCAGACCAGAGGCCACAGTAGCTCCAAATGCAGAGAAGGTTAAAGAGAACAGATTATGGTGGTTTGGGCAAGTGCAGTAAAACAGAAGACAATCTGCTAAAGAAGATTTGAGACACAGAAGAAGAAGGCAAGAGAAAGCAAGGGTGTCCAGCAAAGAAATGGATAGATTGCATGAAGAAGACCTGTGACAGTCAAGCATGACTGCCGAAGAGAGTAGGAGAATGACACTGAATCAAGAGCGATGACTACAGTTGACATGACACTTTGACTCCATGTAGAAAATGTGAGAAAGGAAGGTTGATGATGATGATGATGATCTCTACGGATTCTTTTTTAGTGTTTTTTTACACTGATTGTCATATGTGGAGTTTTTTGTCTTGTCCCAACAGATTATCATCTCACTTCTTCAGACAAGTCAGAAAAGCAGAGAGACAAGGACAAAGAGGAGGACCCTAAGAAAAGGAAGCTTGAAAAAGTATTCTTCATATATTGCTAAGATTCAGAGAAGAGAGTCCAACCCATTACCTACACCAACATGCAAGTCTCCCCTCTTGGAGACTTTTGTTATAAGAGACAAGTCTCCCCATTAGGACCTGACTTTTCAGTCAGCACACATTGGAAAGGGAGCATTCCCATTTTTTTGACATTGAGGCTTTCTTCCCCTGTATCTCTCAAGTGAGTGCATTCTTTGTGTAACACCACTGAAACTTATAGGGAACCCAAGATGAGGGTATTCTTGAAGACACAGACAGAGTTTGGTATTATCTCATTCCCCTGTGTTTCTAGGGCTGATCAGGTTGGCCCCCCTTCGCCACTCTTAGCTCTTTTTACAATGCCATTTTCAACATCTGTGATCTTGGAACCAGCTATTCAACTGGACCCTCTTCTTTTTGACACTGACAGGGATTATTAGCTCAGCATCAAAATTGATGCATCAAAAGTACTAGATACTGACACCTTCATTGTCAAGTGGATCCTGGAACTGAATGTTCGATGTCAGGTCCTCAGCACCATCCTCAGTGACAGCTTGTTTGAAACCATTCTCTGTGTTTGAGTTCTCCACCTTCAAGCCATCAGTGCCATGCTCCACCTCAAGGGTCATCTGGGTTCATAGTATTGAGACTTCCATCTTTGGTACTTCTCACCTCTGTTTCAGTGGGGAAAGTAGCAGCTCTGGAGAGGGGTTTATTGATGCAGAGAAATTCTAGATCCACCTTCAAGACAATGAAGAAGAAAATAGCCTGTTTTTCCAGGCAAACCATAGGGCCCCCATTGGTATCAGCTCCACCCTGTGATACTATTCTATTGGCTATTCCATCAGTTCATCATGGTTCCCAAGGACAGAGCAAAGCAAGGAACCTCAAAGAATTGCAATGGGTGCATTTAGAATCTTTGGGAGACTCCAACCAGTCACCTGTGAAAATCTCCAGGAACAGTGTGTATAAAAGGAATCATGTAGGTTCCATTTTGGAGTCTTTCACATTGGGAACAAATTTGGATGAGAGAGTGGGTTTCCCACAATCACCTCCTGAAGATATCATCTTTGGTGAAGTCTTTAAATCTGATGAAACAGAGGGGCTCTTGGTCAGTAGAATTGCCCTATCAGAGAGAGGAAATGTTCTTTGAAGCATACCACTCTGCACTCTGTACCTCTTAGCTGGTCCCTCTGGTAAACCATCTTACAGATTTGGTAACCAGGAGGTCATGGCAAGAATGGGATACAATCAAATCACTAGATAAGGTCTTATGTCCACCTAAAATAGGCATTATTTGTCAAAAGGTTTTCTTGTGGATTCAATGATTCTTGCAGGAGCCACTAAGAGAGAACTCACAGTTGAGTCTTCCACTGCCCACTTCCTAACAAGGAATCTAAAGCAATAGCCAATATGGGAAAACTTGCTTATGCCTCTGGCACCTTTGCCCTGAGAGTGTTAAATAATCAAAGCCATATGAATCGCTTCCAAAGGGACCTAGCTGAGCAAGCTATACATATTTTGCATAAGCCTACCATGCCAGAGCATACAAAAGAACTACAAACAACTGTGGATACTGTGCTGAATATAACATACCTCTCCATGCTCAAGCTACATAATGTGGGCGCTGGATTGGCCATTGCATCTGATACAGGAATCACTCCCAGTGGCCATGACTGGAGTTTGCTACTGTTTTGTTGATTTCACTGCAAGTGAACTATCATTTCTATGAACCGTAAAAATGAAAATCCATTGCAGCGAACGACAAAAATTTCGAACACGGAAGTGGTGAATGTTCAAATTCGACATAATTCGAACATTCACCACACTTCTGCAAATGGATGTACTGTGCATTGTACAGTAAAGAACGTGTTTGCTGGGGGGCAAGCCCCCCTGCACTCCCCACAACCCCTGCTACTTATATACAAACTCCAAGATCACACTATAGTGAGGGAAAGGGCACATTTTCCAATCCCCACTATAGTGAGATCTGCATGAAAATGTAGAAATGCACAACAGCAAATGCTGTATTGCATTCACTGTTGTACATTTCTACATTTTTACATTAGATCTTCTGATTCTATCAAATGGGTTGATTCGGACTACTGTGAATCGCACAGAGTCCATTTGTCCATTTGATAGTAAACCCATGACTGGATTTGCTTATGTGACCTTGCAGACAACTTCAAGTTGTCATTCCCCAATGCCCCCATTAATAGTTCGGCACTGTTTGGACTTATAGTAAAGAATTGACAAAGTGCTGTATTGCATTCACTGTTGTACATTTCTACATTTTTACATTAGATCTTCTGATTCTATCAAATGGGTTGATTCGGACTACTGTGAATTGCACAGAGTCCATTTGTCCATTTGATAGTAAACCCATGACTGGATTTGCTTATGTGACCTTGCAGACAACTTCAAGTTGTCATTCCCCAATGCCCCCATTAATAGTTCTGCACTGTTTGGACTTATAGTAAAGAATTGACAAAGTGCAAACAGGAAGGGAAGATGCTGTTTGTCATAGGCATCAGATATGAAAAGCCTTAATGCTTCTTCAACAGAAATCAGAAGAGTTCCAGGTGCATTTGGTTTAGAAAATACCAGTGTCAGCCCTTTAATTCCTCCTCAGATAAGGGCAACCATAGCAGAGGACAGTTCTTCAAGGGATGCCAACCAGGTAGATGAGGTGGTTGTAAAATTAAGGTGCTTAATGGATCATTTTCAGGCAAACAGGCCTACCATCCCTAAAGGCTACCTGACTGTCCACCTCTGGAGTCAATTTGAGGGAGTTTATCTCTCCACTTATCTTCATGGATGGCCATCACACAGGACAAATGAGTGCTAAGTATCATAGACAATGTCTGTACCATTCCATTTTTTCAAAAAAAAAAAAAAATATCTGCCACTTCCAGACATTCCTCCTCACAAGATAGAGGTGTCCAAAAGAGAAGAATCTATCCTCCTGCAAAAACAAGCAATATGGGAGGTCCTACCAGACCAAATAGGGTCAGGAATCCATTCTGGATTCCTTCTGGTTCCAAAAATGAACAAAGACCTGTGGCCATTTTGGGTCTCAGTAATCTAAATCTCAAAGTAAATAAGACCCCTTCAGAGTGGTCTCATGTCATAGATTTTGCTCTGCCTCGAGGCAAACAACTAGATGTGATCAACAGACCTTCAAGATGCTTACCTCCACATAAAGATCTTAAAGGAGCCAAAAAGATTTCTGCACTTTCTGCTAGGAGCAAATGACTACCAGTTCAAGACCTTACCCTTTAGTATCACCACAGACCTGCAAGTATTCAGGATGTGCATGGCAGTGGTCACTGCCCATTTACAATCAAAAAGCATATGTGTCTTCCTATATCTAGACAGTTGGCGCCTCACTGCAGCAACTAAAGAATCATTACAAGCAACCAGAAATTACTTTTTACAGCTCTGCCTAGCCTTAGGTATTTCTGTAATTCTGAAAAATCACACCTGCAACAGATGATTTTTATCAGATACTCTCTGGACACAAAATTATGCAAAGTAAATCTCCCTGTAGATAGACTATCTCTCTAATCTACAATTCAGATACTCTTATGGTATCAGTCTCCATTAGCATCCTTGGGTCTCAGGGTCCTAGGACCTATGACTGCTCCCATCTTCATGGATACACATACTCAATGCCACATGAAGATTCTTCAGTGGCTGATCTCCACTTGATGATCTCAGCTGTCAGACCAACCATCATTCCCAGTTCACCAGTTTGCAAATTGAAATCGCCAACAACTCATGGGGGGGGCCTTTGTGACAACAGCCCTATCTACAACTGTGACCATGGATGCTACCTCTTAGAGGTGTGGGTGGGGGGGTAGGGCATTTTAAGGGAGGAATGGTTAAAGGAATACAGAATCAAGCAGAAGCCAATCTTCACATCAACATCCTGGGATTGGAGCAGTTGTAGTATTGCAAGAATACCAGACCATTTTTCCTGCAAGAGTGATAACCACCCAGTCAGAAAATATGTTGGCCATATGGTATATAATCCACCACAAAGTCCAACACACAGTAAAAGGCACAGAGGCTGGCAGGAGAAAGCAGACAAGGAGTCCAAATCCAGTTTAGTGCAGTCACCAAACTTCTTCAGACAAAATTATTTAAAACCAAAGCTATTTTATATCCCTTCCTATTGTCAATTAATTCAGCAGCCAATAAAAACTACTAATGAAATTCGGCTTCCTTCCAATTAAAAATCTTACACCTTAAAAACATATATCATCATAAAAATATATATACATATACAGTTTTATAATCCATAAATGTGTGTGTGTGAATTTTATCTTTCAAAGACTTTCAGTCTTTAAAGACTAGAAATAGATATCATTTCATTTAAACCTGGAGGTGAACCAGCATTTAAATAAATCTGCCACCTTGTTTCTTTATTTTCTAACACTGTTTTTCATGGTCCACCTCGAGGATCCCTGGAAATCTGATATACTACTACAAATTTAGAAATGTGTGTGGGGTATTTATTCAAATGTCTGTATAAAGCATTGATTTCTTTATTATGGGAATATAAAAATGCTCATATATCCTTTGGGATAGTCTGCGCTGAGTCTTTCCAACATAAAATGCTGGACACTGTATACAAAAAGTGACATATACTACCCCCTGTGAGTAACAACTATGTCTCCCCTTTATTAGAATATTTTTATTGCCGATGTTAATACTAGTCCCATTGTATACATGACAACACTGACTACACATCCCACAAGGGAACATTTTCCCTCCAGTGGCAACCTGTCCCTGTTTTTCTAGAATATTTTTGATCTTGGAATCCCTCCTATAAACTATATTAGGTCTTGTTTCTGATGTATCCATCATTTCCTCGTCTGCCATTATAATGTTCCAATTTTATATGTCCTTTACAATATTACTGTTACTTTGATAAGTGGTTATAAAAGGACAAAACATACCTTTGTCTGTGTTTGTTCCTGGAATATTTATGTTAGTATCACATGTATCCATACTAACTATAGCTGAGCTGACACTTTGCTCAGCTATTGAATCCCTGTTGTTGAAACTAGTCCTGGTCCTTATATTATGTCCAGTAAGTAGTGGAACATAAAATCCACTGTCATGCTTATGTATAACTTCAGTACATATTTGATTTATCAGACTTCTAGGGTACCCACTATTACAAAACATATTTGAAATGTGTGTGCACTCAGCCAAAAAATCTGTGTAGTCAGAAACCATATGTGCTGCCCTGACCATTTGACCTTTCACAACTCCTCGTTTTACATGTAGGGGGTAACTACTGAAGTCATGTAAATAACTATTGGAATAAGTCAATTTCCTAAAAATAGTGGATTTAAGGCCCATTTTATATTCATTTCTGGATATTAGGACATCCAAATAGGCTGTCTCTGCCCCACCATGGGACATCGGTTTCATCCTAGAAGTCTTAACAAAAATTTTTGAACCTGTTCATCAGTGAACATAAAATTCTTATCATGGAAAATTCCATTCTTCGTAGCTGTTATTCCAGTCAGGCAGATTTCAGAACTCCATGCCTAGCCATCTTCTTCTGCATGCCTGTTTTTTCACAAGGATAGAATCACTCTGAGAATCAAACCATCCTTCATTCCTAAAGTAGTCTCAGAAGCTAATCTGGATTAACCTATAAACCTTCCAGTCTTTTTTCTTAATCATTCCAAAGTTGTTGTTGTTGTGACTTTTGGCTTTTCCTGGTTAGGGGTCGCCACAGCGGAACTCCGGTCCGCTAATGATTGGTAGTTGATTTTTACGTGCCGAGTTACCAGCCCTAACACACAATCTTAATCATTCCAATAAAGGTGAATATTGCAAAGAATAGATGTCCACAGACAGCTCAGATTCTACCTTCACAGGACCAAACCTTTTAGGAAGGATGTTCAACCTCTTGTATACTTTGCCTCCAACAGAATGCATACAAAAGTATCTAAACAGACATTGTCCTGATGGTTGTCTGATTGTATCACTTTTATTTACTAATACAACAAGAAAACATTCTCCACAAACCAAAAGCTTATTCTACAAGAACTGTACTGCCTTTTTCTGGAATATTCCATAGATGAAGTGTATGTGACAGCAACATGGTCTGTTTTGCATTTCCTTTTTCACACATTATAAGTTAGACATCACCTCCAGGGCTAGAGGTATCCTGTCATGATTTCACCCAATAAATCAGGTAGCTTGAGATTATGTCCCAACAGTCATATTAGATGGATGGATGCAATAGGATACAGAAGTTGTGTATTTCCCATAATGCTGGATCCTTTTCATCCAAACCCATCCAATATGACACCCCTCCTTCCCTCTTTCCCCTACTAAATGGCCTTTTTCTGTAGAATTAGTATACCCTACTGACATTCCTTTCCATTCTGAATACCTACCAGTGACAGAAGCATTTAGTTTGCAAACTTTAACCTGAGATTAGGAAGGGCACATGGGGGGTTATGGGAAAAATATGAAGGAACTGGAAGTGCTTGAGGCTGGAAACACTAGCTGATGACTGGCCACATTTGAAAAGTGGCTCATTACCCAACAGTTATATTAAATGGACTTGGATAAAAAAAATCAAGCATTATGGTAAGTACATGACTTCTGTTTATTACTACCCACCAATCTCAAAAAATGTATTGCATGTCCAAAGCAGCCCCATTTGCATCAAGACCATTTCTTACAAACTGGCCTTGTGTGCCTCAAATTATACTATGTATAGTCATTTTAGTTGCATAGCTTTATAATAACTCTGCAGTTCTGGAACACTCAGCCCCCCCTCCCAAATTGCAAGGGCATTACCAGTTTCTCTCATGCAGCTCTTTTATGCTTACCTTCCTGAATATATTCCTGATTTTTTTGTCACCAATAGATACTTTTCATACAGAGATGCTAAGAAAGCATCTTAATGGATTGTACCTTATGATCCAAACCCTTTGTCAACATATTCAATTTTTTAGAGTTTGTTCTTCTCATATATTAGCATAAATGGCCAGTGATACTAAGTTGGTCAACCAGAGGCCTGAGTATCTTACTCTTGTATGCCTCCACATGTGCGTGTAAGTGTGTACTAACGCTGGACAAGTATAGTAATTGAGTGCCAGTGGTTTAGTCTTTACTTATTTTTTTATGTAAACATAAAATACATAATATTCCTTTAGTTGTTATAATTAGTAAGGGACATCCTGTTCTGGGTTAGTCAAATAAAGTAGTTTGTCATCTACAAGTAATGCCATTCTTATCTGAGTACCTACTCAATTATAACCCTGACAGGAGGCTTTAATTAATCAGGCCAGGGCTACTAAGTAAAACACAAAAAGAAATGATGACATAGGGCGCCCATCATTGCTTCCTGTATGTAGACTGAAAGAATCCAACAACCACCCACCAATTTTAACTTTTGTTGCAAAGCCACTTTACATTCTATATTTCTCTCATGACTTTACCATTAGAATGTTCAGAACTGAAACGGGTCTACTTTACATGCTCGAAAGCTTAAAAACCCAAATCCAAATAGCGCGACTCATAAAGTGCGAAACGTGGATACATCACACGAATGAAACCGCGAAAGTGGAAATATCAAATTTGCATAGTTAGCCCGTCTGTGGTATAGCTCATAAAGTAAGTGTGCGATAGTTACGGACCTTAGGGTTAGGGAGGGGTTAAGGTAAGTGCATAGGTAGGCAATGTATGTAAGGTTTTGTGTAAGTAATGTATGTAAGGCCTAGTGTAGGGTTTTGTTAAGTGTATGTGTGTGGAATATTTAGTTTGTTTGGGAATAGCTCTGTAGGGGAGGTGTGCGGTAGTTACAGACCTTAGTGTTAGGGAGGGGTTAAGGATAGTGCATGGATAGTTGTGTATGTGGGGTTTAGTGTAGTGTTAGCAGTAGGGTTTTGGTGATTTAATTTAGGGTTAGAAGTAGAGCTTTGGTTAGTGTATGTATGTGTTTTTTTTATTGTGTTTGGGTAGGTAGTGTGTTGCAGGTGGTGGGTTGGCTGACTATGGCGGTTAGAGGTTTTAAATTTTGCGCTTTAGTATGTTCGACATATTCGCGGTTCACTCTTTATGTGTCGCACTATTTGGATTCGGGTTTTTCATGTTTTTTCGAGTGCATAAAGTAGACCCACTGGAACTGGATGTAACATGTATAAATTCCTTTTGATCTTTCCTGGAAAGGGTCACTGTAACAATAAATCTTTGCATTTAAGTTTACTCACCTTCTGATTTCTGTTGGCATGGTCATTTTTCCAAAGTTGTCCCTTTTCTATACAAAAGCTATTGCAGATTTTGAGCCCAAAAAGATACTGACATACTTGATGGTGTGAAATTCCAATGTAAGTCCAGTACTGGCATTTACTTTCATCAGCTCTTCTAAGTATCTGGGAACTAGTGCTCCCACGATAATGTGCCAGACATGTTCAGCTGCATAGTACACTTGCATCTACTTGAGTTCGTTTTTTCAAATGAAAAAGTTAAAAAAGTGAGAAAATCATCTTCTTAACTTATACTGAAGGAGTACATATTTCCTGAAAATTATTTAAAAAAAAAGTGTGTTTGTGATGCTTCCCCTACTTTTTGTTGCATCTAAGTTCACTATCGATTCACCTGAATGAGACAAACTAGACAAAGGCTGGGATTCAGAAAGAGCTATTGCCATTGGTAAGCCCAAAATGGGCAGAAAACCATTGGTATGCAGCCTTTCTTATTCATAGACAGACCCACCACAATGATTCTACATGGACAGCAGAATCCCTGATGTAAGCTGTCTCTACAGCCATGCCAAAAGCTAATGAGTCATTCTGCGGGAGCAGTATATGCTAATTAGCCATGTGCTGGAAATGATTGCAGGAAGGGATTTATGCATCCAAGAAATTTTAGAAAATTGCTTAAGTAAGTAAATTAGCACAGCCAGTTTTGTTATTTAACACTGTCAAATGCTGCATTCCTCCATTACTTCGAATGGGAGAGACAGCATTACAGATAAGTATCAGAAACTTTGCTAGCGATAGCCTTGCCACCTATCCACATTTTTTCTGGACTGTCCAGAAATAAGAAAGATTGTCCAGTAGTCTGAAAAACACTGTAAAAACTCCAGTATTCTGTTTATCAAAACAAACAGAATACAGGCATTTATTAAAATTCAGACTCTAAACTGCTTTCTTAAAAGAAAAGTATCATTAACACAATGTGATCAGGTCAGTGACAAGGAAAATAATCCACCTTGCCTCTCCTGATATGATGGTTTATGTCACAAAATGCATGTGGATGTGGGTGAAGAGGGTAGGGAAAGGAGAGGTGATGGGTAGAATTAGGGATGGTTCTGAGGGTGTGGCCTCATCTGGTATCAGCCTCAGCAAATGGTGTCAATTATAACCAGAAATGTAGTGGTGAGAGGTGTGTGAGTGTGTGTGTATATGTTTGTGGCAGTGTGTGTGTGGTGTCTGCAGGGGTATGAGAGGTTGTGAGCAAGAGTGTGTCTGTGTGTGTGTGTGTGTGTGTGTGTGTGTGTGTGTGTGTGTGTGTGTGTGTGTGTGTGTGTGTGTGTCTGTTTGTCCATGAGTGTAATCAAGGGGATGTGGCATTGAGTGTTTGTTTGGGTGCGTGGGTGTGTGGATGTATGTGTAACTGTCTGTGAATGCATATATATGTGTGTGAGGGTGGTTGGCATCAACCATATATCTCACAGGCAAAGCCTATAATATTGGGGAACCACCAGCCAACACCTGGCCCACTTTTTAAATATTACCTCTAATATAGCAAGATGGTTTGTGTCAACATGCATTTTCTAAACAATAAAAATGTGAAACCCTAATGCTGACTGACTGTAATTCTGAGTTATTAATTTACAGGGACAGGTGTGTGTGTGTGTGTGTGTGTGTGTGTGTGTGTGTGTGTGTGTGTGTGTGTGTGTGTGTGTGTGTGTGTGTGTGTGTGTGCATGTTTGTGTGTATATGTGTCCATATGTATCAGTAAATGGGTGAATATATATCCATAAGTACGATTGATTTGGTGGGGGGGGGGGTCATCTTTAGTGAATGTCTGTGTGGTATGTGTGTCTGTGAGTGTGTGTATGTGTGTTTGTGTCTGCGAATGTATGCATCTGTGTAGGGGAGTGCATATGGAAGGTATTTGTGCCAATGGGCTGCCAGTAGTAATAACCACCAAAGAGCATTGTTTAGCAGTGAGATAAATTATATGCAATTCAGAAATGTGCAAATTAGCTGATAGTGAGGCCTTTCTTGTTGTGGCTAATTTTTTTTTTCTGAACTGCATTTCCTGCATTCATGGAAGCTGGTACTTTATTTTATTTATTAATTTACATTTGTTTACCGGGAAATTCCAACTGGAAGCAGGTCCTTTTTCAGCGGATGCCCAGGGAGAAAAGCTCGACATCATGTACATGATAAATAGGGATACAAAGTTGCAGCAATAGTAAACAACATTACAGGTTGTTGGCTTTAATACAATAACAAGATACTGATATTAACAGTATATACAGTAAATAGTAAAGACCAAAAAATGAGAACAGTCACCACGAACAAATCTCTTAAGTAGACAAATCCCAAAGTAATCACAGTTCAAACAATAATATCCACGATAAAGATGTAGAAAATCATTTATTTGGAACAAGGATGAGCGCTTTCGCATAGTTAGACTATGCTTCATCAGATGCAATAACATAAAACAATTCTAGGACAAATAAATAGCCCAACTTTTGGCGGGCTCATTAAATTAAAACTTCCATTACCTCTTAATAAGTTTCAGCCCATCATGACGTTTAAATTGATTTTAAAGCCAAACACACTATTTCTTCACATTCAATATTAATAGTTAGCACATGACATTTCAAAACATTGCTAGGATTTTACTAAAAAGCAAGACCCTACAAAATTCAGGCAATCATGAGAATAAAAGCTATAAAAGCGTACTGCAAAGATACATGTTCAATAAAATTACTAAGCAGAGACGCTAACTTCATGGCGTATAACGTTCACTTACAGTCTACATCACTTGCATACTCTTGATTTCTACAAACGGATGTTGCCACAATGCTCATAGTCTCTTAAAATATATATACATGTGGATTCCGTACCTTGATTATCCGGAATTCTACAAGAAACAAGTCCTTAATCACAATTCCATCGGTGAGGTAAACTCCACCAAAAAGAAACATCAACGTGCTGTCAACTCCACTGCGAGCTAAACCTCACTCCATTCGCTAATGACATCACATGTCTTGGGCACTCTAAAAGGAGTGCATCCTACTCTAAATAGTTGTCCCCCCGGTCCTAGTGCAAGACACTTCAACTCGCAGACTAAGAGGATACAGTAGACACTCAACATTTGTGTGCATACGAACTTACACGTCTCAAAAATCTTGTTAGTATCTCAAAAATGTGTAAACAATTCCTACTATTTAAAAAATATATATATACAAAATATGTCATAGTAAACATAAAAAATATAGAAAAATAAAACCAAGACCATTATAGGCATATATTTTGATAGTCCATTAATATACCGGAAACAATCCCTGGAGCCTCTATAGATCTCGTTCACTTTCATATGCAACAAGATATATCATACTGCAGTGTGCTTGTTCAATCTAGAAATAAGCACAAAATCATTATTGAGTTAAACTATGGAAAATCATCAATTACATGATATATCATAAATTTAAAAGATTAGCAAAAAATTCCATGAAGTCACTATAGTATTCATACCAATACATCACTTCAAAACATATATAAAAATATACGTAAAAATACATAACAATATAGAAAACATGTATAGAACATATGTATCCTTAATACAAAAAATATATATATATAAAATACATATACATGCATATATATATAACAATAATAAGGGTACAATAGTCCCAGATCGCACCAGAATCTATTTTAAAAATCAATACCAATACTATATGACAATATTACAGCATTCAAGGCAGCTAATCTTGACCTATAATCGACTAAAGACATGTCGCCCTATTAAAAATGTCCTTAATTTTGCACCTTGAAAAAATATACTGATACAGAGATCAAAAATCAATATAGCAATCTATATGTTACACTTATAGTGAAACGTCATTATACCAAAACTGTGCCCTTACAGTACAAATAATATCATAAGTATCATTATGTATATTTACCTTAAGTATATACATGAACATGTATAGTGTTATGAAGTATAGACTATGTTGTTTAACTAAAACAATCATTAAATAGTGCAAACTATAATGTTAAAAACCAAATTTCCAAAGGGGCAAACTACCCTGTCATTAAATACTCATGTGTCAAACTTATGTAGAACTATAAATAACAAGGGGGCACACACCCACATGCTACAAGTCGAAAAAAGAGCCTAATGCTCAGTGGTGTCACCATAATCATTATTAGATGGTATAATATTATATATTCCTCAAAGGCATATCATGAAGTGAACTACTAACTTCATCTACGTTCAATCAGCACGGGTTTTAGAGAGATGGAACTATTCAGCCCTGGTGAAATATGTGCCACTAATTTCAATATCCAATGTAATTCAACTCTAGCCAATTTTTGTTCAATACTACCTCCTCTTAGGGGAGTGCATATGGAAGGTATTTGTGCCAATGGGCTGCCAGTAGTAATAACCACCAAAGAGCATTGTTTAGCAGTGAGATAAATTATATGCAATTCAGAAATGTGCAAATTAGCTGATAGTGAGGCCTTTCTTGTTGTGGCTAATTTTTTTTTTCTGAACTGCATTTCCTGCATTCATGGAAGCTGGTACTTTATTTTATTTATTAATTTACATTTGTTTACCGGGAAATTCCAACTGGAAGCGGGTCCTTTTTCAGCGGATGCCCAGGGAGAAAAGCTCGACATCATGTACATGATAAATAGGGATACAAAGTTGCAGCAATAGTAAACAACATTACAGGTTGTTGGCTTTAATACAATAACAAGATATTGATATTAACAGTATATACAGTAAATGTTGCAAGTTAAGATAGTTTCTTGTCATTTATAATATTAGTATCAAAGTTGTCAGACAAGATTTTAAAGTCTGTAAAGACAACTAGCTAATTCTGACTGTTAGTAGTGGCGGTAGTATAGTTGGGTTAAGAGTCTAGGTGAAGGGGGGTAAGGGTGGGGGTGCTAGTCTGGATTAGAATGAGGACAAAGCCAGTGCAAATTTAAGTGGAATTTGAGCGCAGTCTTGAAAAGGCTGCTGGAAGGTAGAGTCGTTATAATGGGTGGAAGATTGTTCCAAAGTTTAGATATGGTACATGAAAATATGGCTTCTCCTGCTGAGTTTTTGGGTTTGATAACAGTGAGTTGATTTTTGTTGCTTGATCTTAGGGGCCTAGTAGAGTGATAGCGTTGGAGAAGGGTTTGCAGGGAAGGGATGTTAAGGGGGTGATTGATAAGTTTATGTGCGAGGGTGAGTTGATTAAAGTGAAGGAGTTCTGGGTGTTCTAGCCAGTTTAGTTCTTTAAGGGAGATACAATGATGGCTGCAGTAGGAGGTTCCAGTGGCAAATTTAGCAATTTTGTTGTAACAAGCATCCAGCTTGTGTAGGTCTGTCTGTCTAAGGTTGGTAAGTATGGGGGATGCATAGAGTAGGGAGAAGATTAGCTGGGAATTGGCTATGGAGATACTAGCCGCCTTGATTAGGAATTGGCGGCTTTGATATAATGCACCAAGTTTCTTGTGAACTTTTTTTATTGTGAGAGATATGTGGGTGTCAAATCTAAGTTTGTTGTCTATTTCCACACCGAGTAATTTTGTGTGTTCTGATGGAGAGATGATGGTATTCTCTTTGGTGAGAATGTTGAAGTGGGGGGTGTTTTGGGTGGCTTTGGAAGGTTGCAACAGGAGAAATTTTGTCTTACTTGGGTTAAGTAGGAGCTGAGCATTGGATAGCCAGCTTTCTACAGAAGAGAATGATTCCTGTGTGACTTGTTGTAGTTCTGGTAGAGTGGGGGCAGAGCAGATGGCTGCAGACGTATCATAAGCATAGTGAAAGATTTCTGAATCCCAACCAAAGTTTCAACTCAATGAAACAAATAAAAATAATATTTTTTCACAAAAGGGTAAGCTCCCTTACAGCCATAATACAGGGAGATCCCTCCACATCCCCCTTACTTATATGTAATTCCATAATCAGTCCATCTCAAAAGAAAGAAGAGCTCAAGCTCTTGGATTGACTGCTGGTACACAGAAAACTCACCAGCAATAATCTCTAACGTAAAAAGTGATCAGGCAGTTCACCCTTGGGAATGGAAATCGACAAGTTCAAACTTATCCACGTTACACTTAACTAGGTGTAGGGAGATCTCTTATTTATTATTTATTTATTGACATTTGTTGACTGGGAATGTCCACTGGGTTG
This sequence comes from Protopterus annectens, assembly GCF_019279795.1. Taxonomy (NCBI): domain Eukaryota; kingdom Metazoa; phylum Chordata; order Ceratodontiformes; family Protopteridae; genus Protopterus; species Protopterus annectens. Next base: position 1,746,123,288 of record NC_056739.1, on the reverse strand, counting down.
GGAACCCATTTTCGGTGGAGACCTGGGGAGAAAAACTCCAAGAAATAAAATTCATACATATATTATTTTATACAAAGGAAATACAAGTTACAAAAATAAAGTACAAAGCTCCAAATCAGAATGCATACATCTGTAATATTATACAAGAAATAAAAGTTGTTTTAACAAACTGCATAAACATTACAAACCTAGTGATTCATAGGTTCATAGGTGAATACTAAGCTAACTGCTCCAGCAGGCCATTTTAAACCTAGCCAATTATCCCATTAAAGTTACTCCTACATAGTTTCAGGTTCTGTATTTATATGCTACCCATATGATAGTGATTAGTTCTAGGTGAGATAGTGATTAATTCTAGGGAGTGTTTATAGGGGCCATATTGTAGGAAGAGCATTTAGGTGCTGTCTGTTTCCATAAGCAGTACAGGGGATGATCCTGGAATAAATGTCATCATTCCCATCCATAGATTCATGGTTATGGGATGAGGATGAGCTTTATTTTATGTGGAGGAGAGTCTGTTTCAGAGTAGTGGTAACCTTTGAGAGATGTACCTGTATCTTCAACCATTTTGTCTAAGTTACAGATGATGTTAAGGTCCATGGAACAAGTATTTCTGATACCAACTGGCTCGCAAATGTGCAAAAGGGCCATCAATATAGGGTCAGAAGATGCCTTATAAGCCAGGCACAGATCCCCTCTCAACAGTTTATATATCATATTTTAGAACCAGTGTTTTCTTTGTGAGGAATCTCTGTGGGCATTTGAGTTGTTTTAGATTCCTGGCCATATACATGCCAAAGGGGACATTTTACCCAATGGTTGGCCTTATGAGAGCAGACTAAAGAGAACAGTGATATCCCTGTACCTGGGGACTATCCCTTTGCTTATATTCTGCTCAATATAGAAGGACTTTGTTACAACTGTGGACACATTCTGGTTGAATGTAAGGTTACTGTCCATGTATGCTCCCAAATCCTGAACTACATGATCAGCTCTTAAGAGTGTATTGACAATGTAGTAATTTGCCAAGGGTGTTGGGTTTCCCAAAGGATACTATAATGCACTTGTTGGCATCTACTTTTAGTCCATGGTTCGGGCATCAGTTATTTGGTACAAGCTTTCCTGCACAATGGCTGAGTCATTTGTGGATTCATTGACTTCTTCTAACTTGTAGTCATCCGCAAACTTTGTTAGCCAGGGATCCCTGATGTTTGCCTCTTACTTCAGAGAAGTAGATGCTAAACAGGAGAGGTCTCAGTACTGAGCTCTATCGGACTCCACTGGTGACTGGCCTTTTTGTGGATGTAGTTTTCCTTATCGTGACCTCTTGAGTTTTATCTGTGAGTCAGTTGACAATGCAGTGGGTGACATAGGGGGTTATTTCCAGTTGGGTAAGTTTCACCACTATCCCCAAATGAGGTATTATGTCAAAAGCTTTTGCCAGATCTAGGAAGGCAGTATGCACCATCTTACCTTAATCTATTGCTTTGGTGACCTTTTCAAAAAAATCTGTTAAGCAGAGTAAAAAGACCTGCATTTGATCAACCCAAACTGGGATAGGTCCAGTGTTTAGAGGTTCCCTGTGCACGTATTAATTCCATGATGAGTATTTCCATCCTGTTACAAATGAGACTGGTAAGACTTATGGGTCGGCAATTACCTGGGACAGTGGACCACCAGTTATTTGGGACAAACCTTCTTTGTGCTGGAGTATGACCATTGCTGTCTTACATTCATTCACTTGAACAGCATTGTTAGGGATGCAAATAAATCATGCCTGGGGATTTGAAATTTGCCAGAGTATCACTTAGAAGTATGAAATTTGCCTTAGAGAAGTTTGTAAACATTCTAGGGGCTACTAGTACCTCTGGTTTCAATTTTATTTCAAGGGGAAACAGTTTTATGGTCTGAGATTGGTGCCTCCCCAAACCAAACACCAGACGCAACAAAGTATTGGAATAAAACTTTAAGACTTTATTAATAAAAGTTCAATGTTGAACTTTTATTAATAAAGTCTTAAAGTTTTATTCCAATACTTCATTGCATCTGGTGCTTGGTTTGGGGAGGAATCAATCTCTACTTATCCACTTTTCTGCAGTTGGTTTTACTTGTTCAGAGTTTTATGGCCTGACCTGACAAGAGAAGATGATACACAAGGTGTGGAGTATGACTCGTTTATATTTTTAATGAAAACATCAGTGATGTTTTTGCCCCTAGTGGGTACTCTCACTAGTTATTCCAGAACATTTGTATTAACAAAGTCCATGAATTTCTGTGTTTGTGCACTAGTGGTAGTGTAGGTTTCCCAGTTTAAAGTTGGATAGTTAAAATCAACCAGGAAAATGCTGGGTTTAATGCTGAATGACTCCAATTCTTGTAAGTAGGTGCTGGCTATCTAGGATCATTGAGGGAGCTCTCTAACTGGCTAAAAGGATTTTACTGATGGTGAGGTGAACTTGAAGAAGTTTTACTGCATCATGCTACTTAACCAGCCTAGATGTAAAACATTTCCTGAGTCCACCTGTTGTGTTAGCCCAGGGTGTAGTGTTGTATGGATTCAACTCAATGATTCATGGTGTAGCCACTTTAAAGTCATTTGAGGAAGCTATGTTGGCCCAGTATCAACCAATACTGTCCCCAGGCTTGGGCCAACATCAATCACTTTTCACTTTCACATAGAAAGGCGGGAATCTTTGCCAGTCCTACTATAGACTATAGAGAAGAAAAGAAAGAGCCAAAGAAGCCCATCTCTAATGTGCTCTAAAAAATATATTTTTCTTTTCATTGGGCAATATGAGCCTCCTACCTTTTCTCACTTGGACAATTAAGATTTTTCCTTAGTCCCCTAGCTTCCCTCCAGAGGATGGCACCTTTTCAGTGACTATAAAGTATATGGTTGAACTCTTCAGAAGTCCAGCAGGCGACTTCTCTTCCCCTAAATGGAAATATATACAGGCAATGCAACTGTGTTATCTGTGTTTCAAACCTTACAAGATATTATGAATATTAACTGCTTTCTACTCTTTTGTAGAAAATCTGGATGCTTTGAGAAAAAAAAATTGTGATACTAGTATATGCAGATGATGCATCTGTGTTTTCTGTTTCAAAACTGTGTTTTTTGTATAAAATCTGGATGCTTTGAGAAAAAAATGTGATACTAGTATATGCAGGTGATGCAGCTTTTTTCTATGTTTCAAACCTGTCTGTTTTTTGTAGAAAATCTGGAAGCTTTGAGGAAAAAAAAAGTTATAACACCGCATGGGCTTGCTTAATGCTTAAGATGGCACAGAGTATAGTTTTATAGTTTCTGTTAGCCTTTATTTTCTTTTCAGAGTAAGTGGTGAATTTGTGATCTTTCAAAATTATTTTTCCCTTGTCCAGATCTCTTGAGAGCTGTGTTTTGTTTTTAAGGCGGCTTTGGAATCTTTTGAAAGTCACTTTCTCTGTGGGGTATTTCTAACTAATGAGCCTATGTTTTAAAGCAGTTACAGAAAACTGTTTACTGTTATGTACATGTTTTAAGGAGTTTTTATCTTTTCTGATATTTATTGCTTGTTCCCAGAATGTTACAGTCCCTCCACATTATTAGATTATCTATGTATTCCTCGTAGGTAACCCTTTGAAATGTTGGGACCCACTAGAGAGAGTCTCAAAACATGGAGACTGAATGGCTTGAAAAAAATGGACTTACATATAGTAAGTCAGAGATATCCATTTTCAAGAATATTCCCTTTTCTCCAAGGTATAGAAAAAAAGAAGTTTAAAGAAGAAGGGCAATGTTCATGATTCACTCTTCTTCTGAGTTTTCAACCTTTTTTTCAGTCTGTTGGCAATCAAAATTACAAGTGATGACATTTCAATAGGGAAACTCAGTATTATGATCAGTAGTGTATTTAAGATTTGTGAGTTATGCATAATTTGTAAGAAGTGACCTTTGTGCTCCCTGTTTTTTTTTTCTGTCAGAATTTGAATCATCTGATTTTTATGCTGATTTATTAATTTAGCAACCTTTTTTTATAAACTGTTCCCATGTTTAGTAACTGCTGTGGAGTCAGATTTTACAAAACTCTTTACATGCATAGGCATAATCAGACATTTTATTTTGATACTAGTTACAATGGGTTTTAGGACTAAAATACTTATTTATGATCATAACGTAAACATTGATTTACATGGCTCTCTAAAGAAACCAAACAACGACTGAAACAAAGAGATAAACTCTGGTACCAATATCAGTCTAATAAAAACAAAACTTCCCATGAAAATTATCATCACTTAAGAAATAAATCCAAAAAACAAATTAAGAGGGACAAAAAACTCTATTTCCCTAGAACCCAACAATTATATCATAATAACCAACAAAAATTCTAGGTCTCCATTAATCAACTTCTAAAACCGGGACAAACCAAAACACCCACTCCCAATATCACAAATTCAAAAGATAATATAGCTACCCAGTTTAGCTCCTTCTTCACCAGTTCTGCCCTCTCACTTATAAAAGATAATCATGTTACACCCGTAGTCACCCCACCACTAACCAATAGAACCCACACTACTCTCTCTCTCCAACCCGTTCAGACAAACAAGATAAAAAAATTGTTAACTAAACTAAAAACCACATCTCTCACAGCAGATCAGCTACCAAATGAATACCTTAAAATGGCAGCTGACATCATCTGCTACCCCATATCAATACTGATCAATAGAGCCATCACTGAGCAATACATACCAAAACTCTGGAAAATTTCATACATAATCCCTCTTCACAAAGGTGGATCATCACTAGAACTCTCTAATTACAGACCAATTTCTGTCTTATCACCACTCTCACAAATCTTGGAAAAATCTAGCCATGCTCAACTGCTCGACCACCTACTAACACAAAATCAGCTATCCAATTCTCAACATGGTTTCTGTCCCAAACACAGCACCACAAGAGCACTGTTAAGCTTTACCAACACCATAAACCAGCTTAAAAATGAAGGGAAATATGTTGCCACCATCTTTTTAGGTAAATCTAAAGCGTTTGACACAGTATTCCACCAAAAGCTCTGATATGAGCTTGCTTAGTTGCTTCCCTCAACATATCTCAGGAAACACTTTCCTGGTTCTACAACTATCTTTCCAACTACCACCAGGCTGTGAAGTGGCAAATAGATCTCTCTCCTTTGCTACCAGTCACCATTGGTGTCCCACAAGGGTCAATATTAGGACCGCTTCTCTTCTCGATTTTTACAAACAAACTTCACACTGCCTGCAACCTTGCCACCCTCATTCAATAAGCAGATCACTCCACTATCATCTGTTTTGCACCCTCCCTGCCATAGCTCCTAGAAGTTACCCAAAATTCCTTTGCTGACATTGAATCCTTCTTACTTAACCTCCAACTCATCCTAAATCCCAATAAAACCAAATTAATGCTTTTCCAGAATACTCACAATAGTGCCAACAACCACAGTCAGCACTTCAGAATCATCGCTAGAAACAACACAGTAAATGAACCAACCACAGAAACAAAGCTATTAGGTGTCACCACTAATAGCAATCTGAAATTCGACAAACATTTGGCACGTCATTAAAAAAAAAACTCACATCAAACTAGGTTCACTCTGTAGGATCAAGGCTTACCTTACCAACTCCTGTAGAAGAGCAATGACCAGGACACACCTACTATACAGCCTACTATACACCAATCCCATATTCACAAACCTTAGAAAAGCAGATCTAAATAAAGTAGATGCTTGTTACCAATAAAATCACCAGATTTGCCATGAACCTTCCTAACAGAACTCACCAACCTTTTATTGTACAACCAACTTGCAGTAACCCACTCCACCATGTACATTCCTGATGTGTCCCACCCTCCAAAACTTAATACAAGCTCACACTAATATTAGACCCCTAAGATCTTCTAACAAACTCCTGCTAAAAGTTACCGAACCAAACAACTTTGGAGGCTCCCTTTATTCAAATCAAATCTCAAAAAATGGAACTCTATCCCTCAGAATATTCTCACTACACAAAACCCCACATCATTCAAAAAGCAACTTTTACATACCTAAATGAAAATTAGACATGCTCCTGCGCATCCCCAGGTTAATAAGCTGCGCAGCTCACCATCCTATAAATCTTTTCATTCCTGCTCTTCCTTTCCTTCTCTTCTGCAGCCCTAAACTTCTAGCCCACAATCTCTCTTAATACCAGTAATTAAATATTGCAATCTGTTTCAATTACTGGCCATTCAGCTTTGGGAATTAGTACTATTTTTAGGCCTGTGGTTACATACATTCATATAGCGGGGGAACCACAATCTCACAGCCTTCTTTCTTTAAGATAACCCTCAATGAAAATATATATTTGCATTTAAATCACATATGTTCAGATCCAAGTCTCTGGGAACTTCAGACCACATTTATTTAATTCTGAGACGTTCAATGAAAAAAACTCCAGTTTTCTTAACATTCTAAAAATAGTTTTTTTTACCATTGTTTATGTGAAAGTGTTATAGCAGAAGTAAGTTACTGAACTTTTGTCTCACATTGTTTATTTTATTTTATTTATTTTACATTTGTTAGCCGGGATAGTCCAACTGGATACATGTCCATTTTCATGGAGGCCCGGGGAGAAAAGCTCCAAAGAGACAATTTTTTACAGTACATAAGGACACCAGGCAAAGCTCCAAAGAGACAAATTTTTACAGTACATAAAGACACATTTGGGTACATATCTCATCTAGATCCATAAGGGTATCTAGTTATTGACACTTATAGGTATAAGCAACGGATACTAATAGGTATAGTCTACAGACAGATACATTTAACAATAGTCATTAAACAGTTTTATGTTTTTCAGACAAACACTGTTATATGTATGTTATCAAACCTTTGATGTAGCGTACATTTATATGCAAGTAACAGATAGGACTCTAGTTTAGGGCAATGGTTACGATAGTAATGGTGTGGATCTGGCATTAGTCTGGAATTGAACAGGGACATAACCATTTGTTGTTGAGGTAGTTGTAGATAGCTTTTTTAAATGTAGGTAGTGAGATAATCAGGGATAAGGATGTAGGCAGGGAGTTCCAGATTTTGGCCACATAAGAAGAGTAAAGGGAGTCTCCGGCATGGTTGTTGGATCTAGTAACAGTTAACAGTAATTTGTCAGTTGAGCGGAGTTGCCTAGGACAGGAGTATAGTTGGACAATGTTAGTTAGTGAGGGTGATATATTTTGTTGATGGAGTATCTTGTGAGCAGTAACCAGCTGATTATAAATAAGTAAGTTAGGTTGTTCCATCCAGCCCAATTGCTTTAGGTTTAGGCAGTGATGTGTTCTGTAGGATTGTAGCAGGTTGTCATTTTGGTGATTTCTGTTTTGGATAAGTTAATCAGGATGGGTGAGGCATACAGTAGTGTTGTGAGAAGGTGTGTGCATGCTATAGTAGTTCTAGCATTATGGGTCAGGAATGCTTTATGTTTGTAGAGGCTACCTAGCTTTTTGTTAGTATTTTTAATGGCCAGATTGATGTGTGCATCAAATTTGAGCTTGTTGTCAATAGTAATACCTAGTAGTTTTGTTTGGGTTTCAAGTGATATGGGGGTACCGTTATTAGAGTGGATAGTAAAGGTGCAGGTGGGGGCAGTAGTGGTTGAGGGATGAAATAATAGTAGCTTGTTTTTTTTGGGGTTGAGTATCAAGCCATTCTCAGTGAGCCATGTTTCCACTGAGTGAAAGTTATCCTGTGTCTTTTTGTGGAGGTCTTGTAAAGTAGGGGCGTTACATATTACAGTTGAATCATCTGCATATTGAATAAGGCTTGAACCTTTTGCGACTGAGTGAAGATTATTTGTAAAGATTGAGAACAGCAAGGGGCCCAGTATAGATCCCTGAGGTACTCCGAGTGTTACCGGTAGGAGTGGAGACAAGTTGTTATTCCATAGTACTGCCTGTTGTCTATTGTTGAGGTAGTTTTTAAACCAGGAGACTGATAAGTTATCTAAGCCTAGGCTTACAAGATGGGAGATTAGTCTTTCATGGTTAACCATATCAAATGCCTTTGATAGGTCTAAGAAGAGGGCTGAAGAAAGCTTACCATTATTCCTGTTGTGGTTAATGGTATCTATGAATACTAGCAGGGCTGTGGTTGTGCTATGTCCTGGCCTTTGATAGGTCTAGGAAGAGGGCTGAAGAAAGCTTACCATTATTCCTGTTGTGGTTAATGGTATAACATGCATAGACTTGGTATAACATGCATAGACTATCTGTCACCATAGCCAACCCCAATCCTCTATTCAACAAAATGCTGATCATGGAAGAACACAGACACCCTCTAGTGAGTTCCTAACCTGGCTCAACAATAATCCAGCCACAGGAAACATAAATCGGGACTTCATTGACTACTGAAAAAAACTTGCTCTTCAATCCAGCCCAGTCCATGTAAACCTCCCAAGGATTACCACAACCATTAACCACACCCCACTAGGCAAACAAAATCACACGTAAAGCTAGTACCCCTACTGGATACTCATCAACAACTTTCCTTCATAGTACATACAGGTACTACACCCGATGATCTAAGTTTATCACTGCCTCACACATATACTTAAACTAAAGGTTAATCACCATCATCAGCCCACATACCCCAAAGATATTGCTAACACCTTTAACACCTTCTTCACTTAAACCATCCAAACCTTCCTTTAGCCTTCAACCAGTCCCCTACCCTACTCAACATATCAAAGCCCACTTTAGAAACTAAAACCAACCACACTGGCTGCTGACCTCCATCCTACTTTCATTTACAAAATGCAGGATGCAAATTGCATACCCCCCTTCCAATCCTTATTAACCGATCCATATCGATATCAGAAGCCATGACCTGATGGAAATCTGGGCAGTTCCACTGAACTGTCTAACTACAGGCCCATAAATATTGTATTGTTCCACTAAAGATCATGGAGAAGTGTGTACATATTCAACTAATGAAATATTCACACAAAAAACTTTTACCAACTCAACACATGGTTTTAGGCCCAATCACAGCACACCTACAGCCCCCTCTTTTCACACAGACACTATAAATCTGCTCAATACTAGTCCCCCTCTGTTCTCCCATCTTTATAAATGAACTTAGTATAGCCATACCAGTGGCCACCTGCACTTCAATATGCAGATGACCTCTACTTGATCTGCACTGCCTCTACCTCAATCGATCCCCAAAATACAAATCACCTTCAACAAGATCTTTACTTGTAATGTCTATTTCTTCCTAATCTGTAATCTTTGAGTTTTTTCTCCCTCGCTGAAAATGGACATGTATCCAGCCGGACCATCCCGGTTAACAAATGTAAAATAAAATAAATAAATAAAATGAATGCTAGCAGGGCTGTGGTTGTGCTGTGTCCTGGCCAAAACCCATGCTGTGTATGAGATATGATCTCTTGATCAATAAGATGGGTCATTAATTGATGGTGAATACATTTTTCTAGTATTTTAGCAAGTGGGGATAATATTGCTATTGGTCTGTAGTTTGATATGTCATAAGAATTACCTCCTTTGTGTAGGGGTATGATATAGGCAGTTTTCCAGATCAATGGTACTGAACCTTCTGAGGTGGATCTGTTTATTAGGATTGAGACTGGTTTTGCTATTTCGTTAGCTGCTAGTTTTAGGAAGTCATTGGGGAGGGAATTAGCTCCTAGTGTAGTTGGTTTTAGTTGGGATAGTAGTTTTCTTATATAAGAGGTTGAAGTGGGTTGTAGCTTAAATGTGGGGCAGTTGTTAGGTTTGGGAGGGGCACTTGTAGTATTTGAATAGGTTTGGTTTTGGGCAAGGGCGAGTACAGTCTCAGTAAAGAATGAGTTAAATGATTCAGCTATATTTTCTTTTGTTAGGCCTGTTGTTGGAGGTGGAGTAGTGGTTTTTTTCAGGGTGTAGTAACCTATTTAAGCCTGCCCAGAATTTTTTTGGATTGTTTGAGTGTTGGGTTTGATGGGTGATAAAGTAATTTCTTTTATCTTGCATAACTAATTTCTTAGTAAGATTTCTTAACTGTTGGTATGTTTGCTGTGTTGCTGGGTTTTTGTTGGACCTCCAGGCTGTCCAGGCACTATTCCTTTCTTTTATTTTTTGCCTTGTTTCCCTTGTTAGCCATGGAACTGTTTTAGATCTAATTCTGGTAGTTCTTGCAGGGGCATGCCTGTTTAGTATCTCTAGGAAGGTAGAGTTGAAATGTTTGATAGCTTCGTCTAGGGGTAGATAATACAGTTGTGACCAGTTGTAGAGCTGTAGGTCTTGTAAAAAGTTTGGTAAGTTAAAGTGTTTTTTGTTTCTTATTGTTTGAAGTATAGGGGTTTGGGGGTGGTGGGAGTTAGAAAGGTAGTTTGATGATCACTTAGTGAGTCAGGTAGGGTACCTGCTAAATATGAGCAAGGTATTGTGTTTAGTAGAATCCAATCTAAAAGGGATTCTCTCTTACTGTTTCTGTTGATTCTAGTGGGTTCTTTGATTAGTTGAGAGAAGTTAAGTAAGTTGATATGATTAGTGGGAGTCTGGGAAGAGCATGTTAGCCAGTCAATATTAAAGTCCCCTAACAGAAAAGTTTCTTGTGGCATGGTTTGTGATAGCCATTGGAGTAGATTTTCCATGATGGGGATATTATTGCCTGGGGGGATATAGCCTGTAACTAAGATGATAGTTTTGTTGTTACTGCTCTAATCTGTAAAGTTAATATTATATCATATGTATTTTATTTTATTTTTTCTGTATTTTTCATATTTTATGTCAATTAACTCCTCTCTAGCTGTCATCAGTAGTTGCCTGTATAGTACCTCTGTTGTTTTTATTTGTTTTCCCTGAGATTTTATATTCAACACACTCTCTCCCCTCCTGTTTTCCCTAGGTTTTAAAGCAAAGTGTATTCCCACAAGACTGTGTCTACCTTTACTGATACTGCTCCAACTCCTGGAAATATGCCTGTGCTCTATTGTATAGCCAGTTTACACTAAAAGTATGTTCTAAGCTCATACCACAAAGTAGTCTTACTTTGTCTACTGTACACGACACCTGCATACCACTGAGAGCCCCCCCCCCATACTCGCCTGTTTAGAAACCTTACCTCTGTCTATCTCTGCCATCTCTAAGTTAGTCACTACACTAGTGTCAACTCTCTCTTAGTTAGCTATACTATTTTTGTTTTTCTGTTTGTGGTTTCCTTTTAACTGTTTTATGTTACTGCATATACCTGTGTACATCTCACTATTACATCTCTTCCTTCTCTGTCTACACCTCCCCACCTCTTCTACTTACCTGCTGACTCTCACTGTGTGTTCCTTACTCTTTCCCTCCTGCCCTGCTGATTGTTTCTTGTGGTGACTCTTGCTGGCAAATCCCGCTCCCACCCCCATTCCCACCCCCTCATATCATTTCCTTTATACCTAACCGCCTAATCCCTTCCTCCCCTAACTCCACCCCTTCCTGTCTGCTATAACATTCTAAACACCTCACCCTCCCCTACTTATCACTTCATAGTTTAGTCTGCTGCAAATCCTCCTTCTTTCTACATATCCACTACTCCCCCTACATGTTGTTTCACTTAATTTTTACTTCAACTCTCTAACAGGTCCAACAACTTACTTTTCCTAGTCCCTTATCCGCCCCTCACTCCATCCCAATCCTACTTCCCCACCTTAGGCCATGGCTTTTGCAACCCACTCCATTTTCCTCTTGCCTCCATTACTTCTCCTTCTCATTCTTACATCTTGTACTACTCCATTACCACCTGTCCATAGAGATCCCACTAATCCCCATACTAACTGTTTCTCATCTCTGCAGTACTCTATTACAATCTTCTCCTCTATCTTTTCCATGAACATCCCTCTGCCTAAAATCAAACTTTGTCCCCCTCACTCTCTAACATTTAAAACCAAGACTAAGTACTTGACTTGCAACCCATTTAATTTCAAACTTTACCAACTTCATGTAGCCCTGCTTCTATCCGGAAACATACATCCAAATCGTAGGCCCATCTATCACCCCACCATGCATAACTCTACCTCTCCCAACTTAATAAACTCATCCTCTCCAAACAAACATATTTCCTTTTACTCTGTGAATGCCCGTAGTATTCTAAGCAAAGTTAGTGAAATCCATGTCTGGATAGCCTTCCACACCCCTGATGTCATCACCCTTACAGAAACTTGGCTAAAACGCCAAACCTCTGATAAAGACATTCTCCCCCCTGGTTATAATATACTCCACATAGATCACCAAAACAAAAAAGGGGGTGGCATTTCCATCCTCTACTCAAACCACCTCACCATTACAAGTATTATAAAACCTATCCCATCCTTTTCTCCTGCTGAACTACTTAGAGCTAACCTTAAAATAAATGACCACACAACTATCACAGTAGCAGCCATCTCTATGCCTCCAGGAGACAACATTCCTCTGCTCGAAAATATTCTTTCATACTTTTCTCAACACATCCCCAATGAAACTATCCTCCTTGGGATGTCAACATTAACTAGTTGACTCTCAGTAATCCAAACTCTAATAGTCATATTAATTTATATGGCTTTACACAGCTAATCACCCACCCTACACATACAAACAACTCTCACACATCTAATACTCGTATTGACTGGGTACTTGTATCTAATCCTTCCAAATATCATAACCCTGAAACCCTACCAAACACCCTGAGCAATCATTGCCCTATAAAAGTGCTTAGGTTCATTCCCCACTTCTCAAAACCTGCTAAATGTATCACTTGTCATAAACTCTCTAACTTCCATCCAGAAACCTTTAATGCCCTCCTCTTTAAAGTAAACTGAAAATTCCTTACCCAACTCCCACTAGAAGAAGCAGTCCTAGTTTTCAACACCACCTTCCTTAGCATCTTAGACTCACTTGCTCCCCCTCGCAAAGTCCAAATTAAGTCCACCATATCTCCGTGGCTTTCAAAAGTCCCTTGTACCCTTATGATAACTAGAGACAAACTATAGAAAAAATGGTCACAAACTAAGCTCTCTGCAGACTTACAAAATATAAAGAACTCAGAAATCTGACAAAAAAAATGAAAAACAAAGATAAAAAGGTCTTATAACAAACCTCCCACAGCCCTAAAATCTAATCCTAAAAAATTCTGGAACTCTATTAACCAAATATTACATCCCGGTAATCTTAGCTCCCCCAATGCATGCCCAGACAAGACATCTAAAGAAACTGCCACTATCTTCAATACCTATTTTATCAATTCAATAACTAAGTTACTGAACCCTAACCCAAACTCCTCTACAGCTAACATCTCCAACTTTTCTGAACCTACTCCTAATACTATCTCCTCAAATACCTTCTCCCTCAAACCTGTACCTACTAGCTACATCAAAACTCTACTCTCTAAATTAAAACCATGCTCAGCATCAGCTGACAATATTCCTTCCACTTTTCTTCTACTAGCATCCGACTCTCTTGCTCTCCCTGTATCTATCCTAATTAATCGCTCTATCTCTGAATCTAAAATCCCTTCCATCTGGAAACAATGCTACACTCTACCTATACACAAAGGAGGTAACTCCTCTAATATCTTCAACTTTAGACCTATCGCTATCCTCTCCCCTCTCTCTGAAGTACTAGAAAAACGTATTCATAAACAAGTTATGCAGTATCTAATACAGGAAAATCTGCTTACACCCACTCAGCATGGCTTCAGACCCAAACATAGCATCACTACAGCTCTATTATCCTTCCTCAACACAGTCTCTATAGTCATGGATGACCATAAACATATTTCTTGCCTATTCTTGGACCTCTCAAAAGCTTTCAACACTGTCTCACACTCTCTTCTGCTGCACAAACTGCATAAGCTCAACTTCTCCTCTGATACTGTTGCATGGTTCTTCAGTTACCTCACTGATAGATTTCAGTCAGTGAGATGGCAGTCTGTACTCTCCCCTCCTCTCCCTGTCAAAATGGGTGTACCTCAAGGGTCTATCCTAGGGCCTGTACTTTTTAATATCTTTACTAATCAGCTCTATGCCTCCTGTCCTCAGTCATCTTTAGTGCAATACACAGATGACTCTACAGTCATCACCACAGCAAATACGCCCTCTAAGCTCTTCTCAGCTACTCAGGCATCTTTTAACTTACTTGAAACATGGCTCTCCAACAACCAGCTCATCCTTAACCCTAAAAAAACAAAGCTGTTACTCTTCCTATCTAAAAAGTTCATAAATATTAAACCCTCCTTCTCCATACAGTCCCTTAATAACACTCCAATTCAGGTAGAATCCAGTACTAAGCTCTTAAGTGTAACCTTCGACGATCAGCTTAAATTTGAATTGCAAAAAGACACATTCAAAACTAGGGCTCCTTTACCGTAACAAGAAATTCCTTACCTCTGAAGCAAAGATTACTCTCTCTCTTATCTACCTTCTACCCAGTCTAATGTACAATTCTCAAATTCTCACAAATCTTAACTCAGCACTCCTGACCAAACTTGAATCTATCTACAACAAGGTAGCTAGGTTTGCTGCCCAACAAACCTACAAATCCCATCACTGTCTCTCTCTAAAACACCTAAACTGGCTTGAATTACCCCACCATCTTCTTCTCTCAGCTCCAAATCATCCATTCTATCCTATACCAGCCTTCCTACTGCCCAGTACTATCCCCTCTCATCTCCCATTATTCCCCCTTCAGATCTCTCCGAAGCTCTAACCAAGACCTACTACAAATCCACAAACCCAAGTCTAAATTTGGATGCAACATGTACAGCTATCACCCCACTATTGCCTGGAATAGGCTCCCACTAGAAATCAGGACCCTTACACATCCTAAACAATTTAAGACAGCCACCAAAGAGCACTTCAAAAGTCACTGGTCCTGCCACTGCACTCTCCCTCCTTAACATCCCCTACTTCTCATACCTTAATCTACTTTCTGCCCTTAAGTCACTCTTCTCACTAGCTCTCTCTAATCTTCCTTGACTACTCTTTCTACTGTCTTCTAAAATGTATTAAGCAAATTGCCTCAGAGAAACATTCTATTGTAATTGTCTTATATCATGATAAAACTATTTTATTAACCAACCACTTACCCCAAAAACTATACTCATCTTAATGACATATTTCTTTTTATACATATTGAAATAGTTATGGTATACTCCAGATTATTGGCACTGTATAACATTGTATTGCTATTTAATGCCTTGTAATAATCCTGTAACATTGCTGTTTAGTGCTAATTTAAAATGAAAATTGTATAATGTGTTGGAGCTTTCTTCCCCGAGCCTCTGCTGAAAAAGGGCAGCTCAGTCAGACAATCCCAGTCAATAAATGTAAAATAAATAAAATAAATAAATAAATTCTAACAGTCTTGATAGTTATACCAAATCTGTTCACTTCTCTTATATGTCATCTTTCCTTTCAGGGTTATTTTCAAATTATATCATATCTAAAATCATAAATCCTACCACTATAATTGTATTCTCCTTAACTGCTTGTATATAGCATTTCCTAATACTCTGCTGTATTTTCTCATCCATATTTTGTCAAAAACTTGTCACCAGGTTTTAAGTATCATGCTTTCCTGCATAGTGTTGCATTATCAAAATCTAATTCCCATTTTTGAAATTTTTTGTTAAATCTGTAATATATTCATTTAACTCTACTGCCTTTCTGCTTTTCTTTTGTTCCCATTTACCTTAAATATCCTTGCATTACTACTTAATAAATTCAGCTAACAGTTTTTTGTCTGGTTAATAACTGAAATAAAAAAAATTTCATAAAAAAAAAAAGAAAAAAAAGGTTAAATTATGTACAATCTGCCCAGCTCAGGCTTCACAGTTTGGGTTTATGCTTGCACCCCCAAGTTATTCACAGTTAAAGCTGTCTGACTTATTTCTGTAACAGTTCTGGTAGCAAATAAACACTCGCAACTTAATTTGCTAAACTTATCAAACATGTTTTGTTCATAAAAATGTTTTTCTTAAAAATTATCAGATGTCATTTCCATCTGTCATTTTTCTTAAATTTCTCTGCTCTTCCAACCGCTGGTGTCTACCAGATTGCGTACTTAAAACTTGTAGTGTTATCCTCTGAGATATCTATACTGCTGCATTATCTTGCATACCAAATATTTTGCCTTTATGAATATTTATCCTTAAGCCTAACAATTTTTATTCTTCAAAGATGATGCCAAAATTGATCTATATGGAATGTGGTTCTGAGGAGGGGAAGCAAACATGACAACATTAATAGAAGAATGATAATCAGGAGGGAACCAGAATATAAGAAAATACCCTGTTGTTGGTGGGCCTTGATGCAGAGAAAGCCTTTCCTAGAGTAAGCTGGGATTTTAGGAGTAGGTCAATGGAAGCATTTGCATTTCCTGATACAATAATAAGGTTAATTAAAAGGATTTATGAGGGACTGGAGACAAAAATCAGCATGGGAGGGTTATTTTCTGATCAGTTGTGTCTGAACAGAGGAACTGTCCCCTTTCTCCTTTTGTTACTTGCATTATATTTAGAACCATTGGCAAAGAAAATAAGGGACTCAGAAATTCAAGGATATAATTGGTATGGTGTTCAAGAAAAGTTGGCTTTATTTACAGAAGACATTATTTTGTACCTGATGGAACCAGAAAATGATATTTCACTGTTATGGAATATTCTGAGACAATTCCATGATTTTTTGGGATATAAAATTAATGAAGATAAAATGAAGGCTTTAAACACACAAGAATTAGTCCAGCAGTATCCATATTTATGAGGATATGATAAAATGAAGTATTCAGGAGTATAAATTAAAAAAGATTCTGTTTTGACAGTAAAGGATATGTAGGAAGAGACTAAATAAAAGATAATATAAAAAAACGAGAAACTGAAAGCTCTTGACTATGGATATGGATAGCAACATAAAGCAGTAAATCTGTTTTAATCCCTTTAGTTTTATACACAGGTCCAGCATATTTTTATCAGCTGGGGGAAGTTATGGATAATTTTAGGATTACTTGATTTGAAGGGATATGAAGGGATTTTAGGGATATGATAAAATTAAGTATTCAGGAGTATACATTAAAAAGAATTCTGTTTTGATAGTAAAGGATATGTAGGAATAGACTAAAAAGATAATATAAAAACGAGAAACTGAAAGCTCTTGTCTATAGATGTGGATAGCAACATAAAGTAGTAAAAATGTTTTAATCCCTTTAGTTTTAGACAGAGGTCCAGCATATTTTTATCAACCGGAGGGAAGTTATGGATAATTTTAGGATTACTTGATTTGAAGGGATATTCTAGAACTACACATTTAAGGCCTTTGTACATAACACAAGCATAAAGCTACTATTCATAGTGGAAAGGGATGATGATGAAGCAGGGAAAGGTAATTTAAGAAATAAGGAAAGAGTAGAATTATGGACACAGATCTGTAAGGAGAATATCAGCCATACAGAGTATTATATTCATAAAGTAGCAGAAAGTATACTAAGAACTAAGCCAACACATGAATGGATAAAGAAGATTCTGTCAGTAGGAATGACTATGATTAGAAGTGCAGAGAATAAACAAAATAGACTGGAATTTACTGGAGGAAGTTACAAAGGAGCCAAGGTATTGGAAATAAATGATTAGAGAAAGAATGGTAATAGAATGGAAAGAGGCCAAGAAGACATTTCGATTGCAGGCTAGTGATTACCTTCCTTATCAGGGATTCATATCAGAGTATAAAGAAAGAGAAAGGGGTAGTGGTATCCTAAATGAAAGACTGGCACTGATTGAATTTTTAACTGGATCTAAAACAGAAGCTGCTGTTAAAATGAGATAATTAGTAAGGCATATAACATATTGCACAAGAACTATAGGAATCAATCAGGGATCTATATTATGTCCTTGAATAGGCGTTCCATCGAATGCATTTTCATCGACCCTTAAAACACAAATTGTCATAACAGCGAACAGCCAAATCAGCGATTTCTTTCCCATGGGAAAGAAATTGCTTGGCCATCCTTGTTAGTTTGCCATTTTCTCCACTATAGTGCAATCTCATCTTGGAGTTGGTATATTTAGTTGTGGGGTGTGAGGGGGCACAGCCCCCCCACTTTGTAATGTTTATAGTGATGTGTTCTTCTTTTTAGGGCAAGCAATTTCTTTCCCAGGGAAAGAAATCGCTGGGGGTTCGCTGTTATGACGGTTCATATTTTAAGGGTCGATGAACAGGCATTCGATGGAACACCTCTTTGACGATATAATATAGACACATAAATTAGAAGAGGTCAGAAAAGATTGAGAACAGAGACATGCAATTCAGAAGATTTAGGATTTTTGCCTGGAATGTTTGCGTAGATACTTTTATACCCCAAGCAGACTCCAAAGAATTTTTCCTCAGGTAGATGGAAAATGATGGAAGTATGATGGGGAAAAAAAAGAGGTAACTGGGAACATATGTTTTGGGAGTGTATTGAGTTGACGGGTCTATATTATATCATCGAATGCTTAAAAAAGCGAATGATGAATAATCAACCCCATGTAAGCAAAAGCTTACAATCTCAAAAGTTCAGAACAGCAATTTTTTTCCAAGGGAAAAAAAATGCTGTTCCAAAAAAAAGAAAAGAAAAAAAAATTGAAAGAATAAATAAAGTGGGGGGCTTTGCCCCCACACCCCCCTACTTAAATATATGAACTCCAAGATTGCACTACAATGGCGAAAACAGCAAAGTAACAGAAGTGGCCAAGCGAATTCTTTCCCTGGGAAAGAATTCGCTTAAAAGCCGCTTCTCTATTTTGCCTTTTTGTTGCTTTAAGTTTGACCAAGACTCATTTGATAGAATGCGTCTTCGGTTATCTAATAGGAACCCAAGTTGGCAGGCTTTAAAACTTCCCTACCGAGTACTCTGTCGGGAATACTGGGGAAACAAATAAGTGTAACTAAGAAAACAATTTTTTTTAACCTGGGATACAGGATTTGAATTGTATAGACATAGTAAGCCCTTGCTATGTTTAATTCTGGTGGCTGCCAAAAAAACAATTGCTAGAAAATGGAAATCAAAATCTAAACCAGCTACATTTAACATAGTGAATATTTTAACAGATAAAAGAACAGGAGGTGGGATCTTAAGAAAAGGGTAGGAGTAAATTATGCAGAAAAAAATGGAAGTTGTGAGAACAATGCATACAGAAAAATGTTTTTGGAGGAAGAATGAGGTTTAAGAAAAGGCAGGAATTGAATAATTTATTTAACGTTGCCTAGATTATAAGATATATAACAATATATGTGATGTATAGTGTTTGTAAATGTGAACTTGTTAATATGGTTTGAATACCTTTATGTAAGTGTAAGTTAGCCTTTGTCACAAGTGATAATTCATTAAAGTTGTTTTAAAAAACAGTTTCTGTTCTTCCTCAATCTACCCTACCAGTTCAAACAGGATACCTTTTATTTTGACCATTAATATCATATGCACCACAATATTACCTTCCAAACATAATCTCTTGTCTACAAATCCTCCATGCAATGTCTTCAACAATGAGTTACTCAGCAAGCAAATAACAGTTGGCTTAAAGAAGCCATTGGTTAACTCCATTGTTGAGTTTTCTGGTTTTCCCATCCCACCCTTCATAATTGGAAATATATAGAATCATGCATATATTTCATAGTAAATCCTAGATATAGACAATGTATGCTTAACTTACAGAAGATCTGTGTCACAGACTGATGGCTGATGTTGTGACAATGTGAGGTATTGCCAGCTATGCCAGGAGAAGTAGGGTAGTGGATGTGTAACATATGCCAGCATAGCGAGCTGGAATTTTGTCAATAATTTTATGTCATTTGTATATCAAACTGATTCATACAGAGGCTTGTGTTGAAAAATGTATTTGTAATGCTGCTTGTATTAAAAATCTTTCAACAGTAGGTGCTGACTATATTGTAACTGATTAAATGTATATGGTTTAACAGAGGATACTGGAAGAAAAGAGGTTAAGCTCAGCCCCAGCCAACATTTAGAAAAATGTCCTGAAATTAAATTACCTGATTTAGGCCATAAAGAGTGTATCTTACAGTTCTGATTGTAGCCAGAGACTAAATGCCTGTGCCAGAGAATGGTTTATTTGCTCTTGTAGGAATAGTGGAAGTGGTTTATGGTTTTATAGCTTGCAGAAGCTATAACACATCTCAGCAAAACTCTGTCTGTGTGTAAGGTAACACATAAGTACTACATTCTGTTTCAGTTTCTGGCAATGGGAGTAGCATGGGAACCAGAAGTCATATGACCAGATGTGTGTGATGTCATTCTGTAAGCCAGCTCTGTAATAATATTTTAATACTAGATAAGACTGAAGTCTCCCAGCACTCTGTTTTTGGAACCTGACAAAGAAGGACCGCTTACCTACTTCATCTTGCCTTGGTCTAGTAGCTGACCAGGTAATAGTAATTATTTAGCTCAGTTCGGAAAATATAGTGAGATTAGTTAAGTGCTGTTTTCTGTATCTGCATGAATCTAGTAATTTGTGTTATTTTAATATTTCCTGTGATTGAAACTCTGGTGTTTATTGTAAATAGATATCCCTTATTTTCATGTTCTTTTATTATTTATTATTAAATATATTTAAATTTTTCATTGTGGGTAGTCCTTTATAGAATATTTTAAACTTTGAGAGTACTTATGTCTGTTTGTTGACTCTGTGGCCACTCCTGAAAGCCTTACTGCATTGGTCAAACATTTTCATTTGTATTAATATTAATTTCACTCAGTATAATTGGGTACCCTTGTAAGACCCACAGAGTAGCTGGATATGGAGTGTCTGGTGGCAGTGTAATTACCTTATAGTCTGGATAGAAGAGGGGCATAGCTAGTAAATCTGTGCCAGCCTTTCCAAGGTGTGTGTGTGTGTGTGTGTGTGTGTGTGTGTGTGTGTGTGTGTGTGTGTGTGTGTGTGTGTGTGTGTGTGTGTGTGTGTGTGTGTGTGTGTGACAATCAAATAATGTGTGTGTCACAGCCACTTGGAACAGAGACACAGAGCACTGGTTTTACTGAGTGGGTGTTGGAGGTCTTGGCTTGGACACTTGGCTGAGGACTGAACTCTACAGCTGTGCCAGTGGAGATTCTTATTAAAGGCCTGAAGAGAGAGATAGAGAATCCCAGACCCCGGGCTGAGTGTGTTCCATGTGTGTTCTTAAGGTAAACTGTGATTGATGCAGAGAGCTGCATCTGGAAATACTGTGCATCTGTTTTTGTTCCAAGTGAACATCCCTCTCCAGTGATAGTGGTGAGGATTTATGCTCCTTATTCACTGACCCAGAGAGGGGGACATCACAGATGTCATAAAATTTTCCCAGTCAATATTAACTACATGCCCATCCTTCCTCCTGTTAATTAACTCACTCACATCCCTGATCAACCATAAAATGTATGTGTACCCTTTCTTTTACCTATCCCACAAATCCCTTGTTTTTATCCATTCTCTGCAGGACTGAATCTAATAGCTCCTCTACCTGCAGCTAGATGGCTCATTCATTCCACGGTAGTGGAAGACAGGAATCACTGGGCTGGATGAAAGGCCTATGGCCCACTCATGCAGTGGTATTCCAATGAGTTCCTTCATTCCACAATGAGAGCAAGGTGGTACTGAGTGGGCTAACTTGATGATACTGCTGGATAGTTTATCCTCTCCCCTAGCAGAGCATCCACTCCCCTGCAGTGGCTTTGTAGAGCTCTGCCACGTACTGCCTTATGAGGGAAAGCATGCCCCCACACACTGAATTCCCCTCAGTCTACTGTGTGTTTTGCACATAGCACTGTGATTTTGTTAGGCATAAGCTGCATGAGGTATCATCCATGTAGCAACTAGATCCCCCCTTCCTTCGTGGGTGACCCAGTAATGGGCCAATAAATTCCATCTTCAGATTGTTTGTTTCTTTTCTACTTGATTTAATAGTATTACTTTTGCCAGAATCTGATAAATAGTATTTAAAATGGAAATAGGCATCTGTGTTTGTAATAAGAAAAAAATGTCCCAAGTACCTATTATGTTTGACATAATTTAGTATCATTGGATTACTGAGGGTGCAAATATTCTGTGGTGCATTGTATGCCTTATTTTTGAAAGATAACTACTTGTTAACAGTCCCTTTTTACTACTAGCCAGCAGAGTTGGATTCCTATATATATATATATATATATATATGTATATATATATATATATATATATATATATATATATATATATATATATATATATATATATATAAACACACACACATATACATACATACGTATATGCCCCCAATGCCATATGTCTCAACAGATAAAACTGGTATTTTTTAAACATGCACACATATGCTGACATTCAGTGTCCCTGACAAGCAAAGTCTATCACAAGATGCACTGATATTTCTCCACACATGCACACACCTACTGACACTGTGCTTAACAAACCAGGTCAATCCCAAGATACACACTCACACAATCTATTTCTTTCCTTTTCTCCAGTTTGTGTTGTATGCTTGCTTGCTTACAGGCATATTGGTGAAATGCCAATTCACCTCCAGCATGTCTTTTCAGTATCTGAAGAAATAAGCACACTGGAATACTACCCACACAGAGACAGAGAGGATATGCACACTCCATGCAAAAGGAGCCCCAGGAAAAAACTCAACCAGAGTATCAAACACTGTGAAATGGCAATGTTACTTGCTGCATTGTTGTGATGGTGATCAGTTACCTTCACACAGATCCTGTCTGAACCACCTAAAATAACCACTTATTGTGTACAGTGCTATTTGACTGTGATGGAAAGTGAAAGAAATTATTGTCAACTTCTTGCTGTTAGATAAACTTCAATACCCCACCCATTTACTTACACATACATGCATAAGCCATACCATTCATCTTTTTAAAGGCAATACATTGTGAGACACTGTTACTACAAAACCATATCAATGACTGTTTAACTATCAGACAACAGCAAGGATAAGTCACAATTTATCCACAAGTAGCCTGTTTAACCATCATTCATAGCCACTTTATTAACTGTGTACATTTATGTTGTTCAGATGTCTGATTGTAATGTTTACAAAATGGCCACAGTAAAGTATTCAGAAAAAAAAAAGAGATGAATAAATAACTCAGTCATGACAGCAGGGTCAGTCATGTTTATCCACAGACTGTCCACCTTACCTAGCAGCTATAATCAGTTGGCTGTGTACTCTTCAAGTTTCTGATTGTGATTGAAGAATTAATAGCCATATAATGTATGTCACCTTTGTTTCACACAAACAATAGCCACAGTAAAGTATTTAAAATGACTTCATACAAATGTATATTATCCATGTAAACCCAGAATAATGACTGTATAACTTGAACAGTATAACTTGAACTATTAACAGCATTGTATGTCATTTTCATCCACAGACAGCACTGTGGGCCAATAACTAGCAGTTATAGTTAATTTGTTAAATTTAAAAATAATAAAGAAAATAATGGCCACATTATTTTACTTCAGGTTTGTTTCATGAAAACAGCAGCCACAATAAAGTATTCCAAATTACTATACATAAATGCACATTATTCTTGCAAAGCCAGAGTAATGGCTGCTTAACCTGAACAAAAATAGCAAGGTCAGTCACTTTCATCCACGGACAGCCCACATACTGAGCAGTTACATCCATTGTGTTTACTATGTATTCTTCAGGTGTTTAACTGTGGTAAAAAAAATCACAGTAATGTATTTCAACTTTGTGTCACACAAACAGTGGCCAATGTAAAATATTCCAACTTGCTTCACATAAATACTAGTTAATTCTACAAAGCCAGAATAATGGTTGTTTAGCATGAGCAAACAAGAGCAGGATCAGTCATTTTCATCCACAGGCAGTTCACAGGCCTCTGTCCAACAAATGTTGTCACTTGACTGACTGTGTTCACCTAAGAAAGTTATGTAGGTTGCAAGCCCTGATAATGGAACAATTATAGCACAACGTCATTTTCTTTTTGTGTGTTTAAACTCATTACACAAGTCACCCATGAAATTCCTGTAATGTTGTTCCAAAAATAGAAAGCTAAGATCAAACCTGGGTTTATTGAAAACTGACATCAGGAGAGAATTGCATTATAAAACCTTTCACTATATGACTAAGATGTCCATGAGAAGCTTTATTATTGGGCAACACATTTGGCAGTACACATTAGCACATTGTTAGAGGACTAATAAATGACTGCCAGGCTGTATTGCCTTAAAAGCAGGCCCCTGACTGTGCACGCTCGATGTGGGAGGAAACATGAAAAAGCCACATGGGCCTACTTAAGAGTGAACTAGAACTGAAAAGCCTAGGACCTATCACCAGATAGGTAATATTAAATAATGATGGAGCTGAAGATGGCCATGTCTGTAAGATACACACAAGAATGACAGATGCCTTTTTCTGGGAAATAGAATTGATCAAAACCATACTACAAAAAGGATAGATCACCAATTCTGTAAGCCAAGAGGAGTGATTGAACAGTGATACAGCCAGAGTAACCAGATGAAAAATGGCATAGCTCACAAATAATAAATTAAATTTTACATGCCCAGTGAAGGACATGACAATATGCATCACCAAACACTGGACAGTCTTGAATTTGGGACCAAAGACACTCAACTAAAAGGTTCTTTGAAAGTGCACAGTTCACTATACATGCCTAAAATGCCACAGAGGTGTTATTCTGAGACCCTGAGAAGAACCTCTTGCAGGCTAGATATGTGAGAGGGTAACACATGTATTAGCTTTAACCTTGTCTAACTAAATTTTGTGGTTGTGAATTGTTACTAAGCCAAGTGCTACTGCTAATTAACAAGGAAGCACTTCTGCATTATGTATGTGTTGAAAATGTTCCCTGAAAATTCTGTTTTTATCAATTTATAGTACTTTATATAGATAAAATTTATTATTGCTGTATAGATTCCTAGGTTCATAGGTTGGTAGTAGGCTATCAGCCCAAGGTCCTATACAAGCCTAGCCATAACAATTCCCTGGGTGTTTCTTCCCACACTATTTACTTCCCTGGACCCCTGTCCAGCAGGGCGACTGACGTGATCCCCAGGCTGAATTTCCTTTCTCCCATCCAATCGTCAAGGTTCCTTTTGAAGAAGGCCAAAGAGGCACTCTGCTTGACAAGTATGGGCAGTCTATTCCAGAGTCTGGGGAGTCTCTGGATCAGGAACCTATCCCTCCAGCATGTTTTGTTTATTGTGATGTCAAGGTTTAGATCCCTGGACTGTGTGGCTCTGAGGGATTGGGATTTCTTTAAGTGTAGCATGTCCAACAGCTCTGGGTTTGAAATGGCCTTGTATGTTAAGCAGAGCTCGCCTCTGACTAGACGATATGCAACAGAGTATATCTGGAGTTTTTTAAGGTGGTTAGCATAGGGCACCTGCTTTAGGCCTATGATTTGTTTAGTGAGGTATTTCTGCAGCCTTTCCAGTTGTTGCAGATGTCTTGAGAGGTACGTACCAAACAGGGTGTTTTATTCTATAATGGGTCTAATGAGGGATGAGTACAGTGGGACAATGACCTCCTTTTTTCTGGATGAAAAGCCCTTAGTGATGAGGTGTGCCACATAGAAGGATTTCCTGACTGTTGTGGCAATGTGGTTATCAAAGGTGAGACCACTGTCCACCTGTGTCCCTAAGTCTCCTATCACACTTTCGGTGTTTAGTGTACTGCCACCTATGTGATAATTCATGGGTACATGTTTTTTTCCCAAAGGGGATAACTATACATTTCTTGGCATTGAGCTTGAGCCCATGGCTTTGGCACCAAGCATCTATTTTTGTAAGGCCCTTTTGTAGAGTATACACATCATTTGGGGATTTAATAATGGCTCCCAGTTTGCAGTCATCTGCGAACTTTGTTAGCCAGAGTCCCTTTGTGTTGCCCTGTACTTCAGAGAAGTAGATGCCAAACAAGAGCGGTTCCAGGACTGAACTCTGAGGTACTCCACTTGTCACTTGTCTGGAGCTGGATTTGGAGTCGGCTACTTTTACAGTGTGCGTTCTGTCAATAAGCCAGTTGGCAACCCATCGAGTAGCGTAGGGATTAATGCCCAGCTTAGTAAGTCTAGCTATGATTTCAGAGTGGGGGATGGTGTCAAAGGCCTTGGCAAGGTCCAGATAGGCTGTGTGGACTGCCTTACCCTCGTCCACAGCTCTGGAGACTGATTCGAAGAAGTCAATCAGGTTCAGGAGAAAAGATCGGCCCTTCACGAACCCAAACTGGGTGAGGTCTAGTGTTTGAAGGTTGCCAATGTCTTTGTTTATAAGTTCCATGATAATATATTCCATGGCCTTGCAGATCAGGCTCATCAGACTAATGGGGTGGTAGTTCCCTGGATCTAAGGTGGATCTCCCCTTGTGGAGTGGGATAACTGTAGCTGTGCACCACTCAGTGGGCACAAAGCCTGAGGTGACGCTATGATTAAACATGGCACTTAGGTGAGCTGCCAGTTCATTTTGTAGTTCATGTAATACACAGCCTGGGATGTCATCTGGTCCTATGGATGCTGTATTCTTAGCTTTGGAGAGTGGGTTTTTTACCTATGTGGCCATTATTACTGGAATTTAGCAATCTTCTGGTATTGAGATGGGCCATTTAGGGGGTGAGAGGGGGGTGAAGTTGGCACTGAATTGATCTGCCAGGATATCGGCAATATCCTTGGGATCAGTATATTTAATGCCATTCTGTTGTAGCTCAGAGCAGATCTGAGCATTGCCATTTAGATTCTTGATATAGTTATAGAATGCCTTGTGGTTGTCTTTGGAATCTTTGGCAATTTTATTTTCATAACTAGCTTTGGAGGATTTTATGAGGAATCTCAGCTTCTTACTGAGGCTGGTAAGGGAGTTTTTTGCATCCTGGGATTTTCCTTTATTCTGCAACAGTTTCTTCCTTTTGTTGTAAAGTTTGTTTATGGTAGGGGAGCACCAGATTGGCTTCCTTTTTCTGGAGGAGATCATCTTGGTTCTATTTGGGATGGCACGATTCATTCATGAGTGGATGTGCTCGTATAGTACCTTAGTGTAGGATTCAGCAGATGAACTTTCAGTTCCCGTCTGCATGGGTGTTATGACGTTTGCCACTTCTGACTTGAGTAGCATGAAGTTGGCTTTGGAGAAGTTTTTTTATGGTGGTTTCCTTACTGGGGGGTGGGGGTGGGATGTGGATGTTAAGGGTGATTAGCTTATGGTCAGACCTGACCAACAAGGGGGTGACCATAAGAGTGGAGCATCGATTTCCCATGTTGGTAATGACCAGGTCTAGGATATTGGAGACCCTGGTGGGACTATGGATTAGTTGATCCAGGGTGTTGGAATTTATGAATTCCAAGAACCGTTGAGCAAAGGTGTTGGTACACGAGTAGTTTTCCCAGTTAATGACAGGGTAGTTTAAATCACCCAGTATTAGGGTATTTGGTTGTATCTTAATATTTTCCAGTATGTTTAGAAAGGTGTAGTGAGAATCTTGGGGCATGGTGAGGGGTCTGTAGCAAGCTACAGTTTGGATTGCAGTCTTTTTATTCGTGGTATACACAATGGGGGTGTATGTTTCTTTTAAATGTGATTGTGTATCATTGGTTAATTGGGTTCCCTTGTATCGGGGGTATATAAAGGGAGTTTGGTTAGTAATGCATTGTTTTGATGAAGTCTTTTAATGTGAGACAAAACCTAGGTAAACTTGTGATTAATTCTAATAAAGTCGATTTATTCACCAAAAGGGACTGATTGTCATTGTGTGGGTCCAAGTGTTTGGATTGCTTCAACATTCCATGGTTGAATTCTTGTTTGATTTTTGTTCATTTGACTAGGGTCATACCTGGCTGGGCCACATGATTTGAGAGCTCTTCCATGTCTCTTTTCATGTAGTCCAGGGAGGTACATCTCAAGTCATTCACTCCAACATGGACAATGACAGAGTCATATTTGTACTTGTTGTGGAGTGACTTGAGTGCATGCGTTATGTGGCAGATCCTGGCACCCGACAGGCAGCTGATTGTAATGTTCCTCTTATTTAGCCTGGTGAGTGGGACATCAGTGTGCCTGACTATAGAGTCACCTATGACTAAAGTGTTAGGTACGTTGTCTTGCCTTAGGCACTGTTGCTGGGTGGCACACTGGTGTTGTGAGCTATGTGACACTTTGGTTGTGATTGGTGTTTGTTTGCATTTCAGCTTCAGAGGTCCTTGTTGCTTGGGCAGGTTACAGTTAAGGGCCTATGCATATGTGGATTTAATGCTGATATGTGTGGGTGTTGGTGGTGTGGGTTTAGAAGGGCTATGTGTTGTTTGAGGTGTAGTGCAGGTGTTAAATTTCTCCTCTTGACTATCTAGCACAATCTTGGGTGGAGAGAGCTTTGCTTCCAGTTTGATTATGTAAGTGCATCTGTCACAGGTTGTAGTATTGTGTGGTAGGAGGAGAGGGTTGTCTGTGTACATGAGGCAATTGCTGCATTGCCCCAGTATGCCCAGATTTACCAGGTGGAGAGGAGAAATCACTGGAAGCTGACCCTTGGACATGCCTAGTTTGGTGCTTTTTTGTGAAGTACAGGAGCTGTTTTTCCTTGCCTTAGCAAGGTACTTTGCAATTATAGGCTGTTTAGTGTCTACAATTAATGTCTCCTTATTATCAAGGAGAGTTGAGTGCTTGCATCAGTTTAAGGCTTCCTAGTGCTTTCCAGCAGGTATTAGAGCAAGTGCTAGTCACAGGGATGCTTAAAGGTAAGATGAAAAAAATGGTTTATCCTAAACACTGCAGTGTGCACTAGATAAGTTAGACGTGAAAGTAGGTAACTTAAGTTTTACCTGTCTAAAAAGTTAAGTTTTAATGGAGAGTCACTATTTTGAAAACAGCAAGATAAATTGAAAGAGGGTGGTCACTTTTGTATTCTGGTACTATGGAATACAGTAGGATGGTCAATAAATTTAAATAGTTAAAGGGGAGTGATTTCACAAAAATGATAATTTTGTGCTTACTCACACAAGCCAGTGAAAGCAGAGAGGAAATGAGATATATGGTTAAATTAACATAAGAGGCAGACAAGTAGAAAGGCAGTGGTATTTAAGAAGACGACAGTAAGTGGGTGGGTGAGAAAAAAAATTCTGCCTGACTCACAAGAGACAGAGCGGTGGTCTCTTTTGAAGTTTTAATATACAGTTAAAAGCAGAATACAAGTAAAACACAAGGTAAAGAAAACAAACCACAGTATTCAAAATATAAAAAGGCAATAAAGTAATACAAAATACAACAAATAAAAAGCAAACTAACCTTTCCTTCACAGCAAAGTGTAGCAGAGGGTGTGTGAAAGAGTAATGTAGTAATGTATGTAGTGTTAGTGCACTTATTTAGACATGCACAGTCCTGATAGATGTAAGGAAAATAAAAAATATCAATGTCAGGTTATGGCAGTCAAGGTTCTTGAATGCAAGTAGGTCCTAAACCTGACAAATTAACTTGTGAACGTGTGTGTGTGTGTGTGTGTGTGTGTGTGTGTGTGTGTGTGTGTGTGTGTGTGTGTGTGTGTGTGTGTGTGTGCGAACAGATGTCTTTGACTGCACCCCATAACATTAGAGTAACTAGAAAAATTCTAAGAGGTCTGGCACCATGATTGACAGTAGGCTGGCCTGTTGTGATAAATGCACAAACAGGGTTGCTCCTGGGACTTCCTAACATAGTATGTGTCAAGTCAAAGAAATGTTAGTGAAATCTTTGTAAGTCAAATTTTTCACCAACCAGCATTTTGCCTTTAGCTTTTAAGGCATGTTATGGATTTGGACTTCATCAATTCCATGTGTTCATGAGGTAGCCATAGCTACAGATCAGATGAGTGGCACAGTCAGTCTTCATGACTAAAATACTCAGTGTGGTTAAAGCAGGCTGTTGTTGGCATTGGTAATCTAATGGTGGCTTGCTGACAAAGTTAAGTAATACTTATATGCACATATTTGTTACCAAGCCATTAACAAACATATTTAGGCTGCTTTTAAGCATATGTATTTGTTTTGGGTCCTTCGTGTGACACCAGCTGATCAGCAGCTGAGTTGTGCTCGACCTGTGCTGCTAAATTATACCCTGTGATATTACTAATGTGGTTGTTCAGCCATCAGAGATTAATGTTGTCTCACTGAAGGCAGTTTTAACAAACATAAAATATTCAAAAAATGTCCTCTGAAACTATCTTTGGTGAATATTCAAGGAGCCATTTTTTTTTTTTTTGCAGGAGGACAAGACCACCTGTATCCCCCATGTGGGAAGACACCCCCCAGATACCCCATAAACGTATGTATACTAGCTCCAAGATCACACAACAGTAGAGAAAGAGGAAAACTCCACTGTCCATGAAAGCGGTTTTGGAGAACATACTTTGATCTTTTTACATTTGCCAAAACTACTTTCAGCAAATTGACAGGAAGCTAGCCTTCTTCAGGTTAGAGAAGGGAAGTAGAAATGCAAAGCAGAGCTTACAGCTGGCACTATCACATACTCTGTCCTGCATTACAAGACTTTTCTTAGGCCCTACCCTTCAAAGAGGTGAGATTATATTGTAGGGCTGGGTGGGCATTGAGGAGTGGTCTGTGAGGACACATGCACCCTGAGTCCTAGCGCAGTTACATCTCTTTTGTCATCCCACATGCCCAGCATGGCAGTTGCTCCAAGCCCCAGCCTTCATCAAGGCTTAATGAGCAATCTGCCTAAATTGTCATCGTTCTTTACTCCCAGGACAGACACACTCATCTTCTTTGCTTCTGCCACTCTATCAGCTGTCCACATTGCTAATCAGTCAGGTCCCCTGGGCTGTAGTCAGGGTTTCATCCCTGATTGTTGCTGGAGTGGCTCTATTATTTGAGCATATGCTGCTAGAAAAGTGAGTCTTAATGATTTTTCAATCTTTTGACATATTTTATTCATCCACATGTAAATCACCCTCGTGTCCTGCATAGATTTTTTAATCCTTAGAGTCTCAAAATGTTTACCATGATAACAGGGTACAAGGTCAAAATACATAATAATTTTGAAGATAGGGTAAAATAATACAAAAAATTCTTCACAGCAGCAGAATGACGTTGTAATGGGATGCTTTGCTCTATCTGGCTCCAAAATATATCTTATATGGTCCTGGGCAAACAGTCAGCTTTGAGAACTTACAGAGTGACGAAAAGCATTAGAAGCAACTCATGGTCAGCCTTTGGGGAAGCAGAAGCATAAAGAGAAATAAATAATCGTAAGGTGGTATATACCCAGTTTCATTTTTTACTGGAATATGTGAATAATATGCATGAAGGATTGGTATCTGAAATATAATGTTTGCTTTGTGTTTTATACCAGGTCAGAAATGCAATACAGGGGCAGTAAAATTTAAGAAGTATAGCTGTTAAAAAATATGTTCAGAATCTAACATTTTTAACTGTTTTAAAATGTTATTGTCTATTAATTCTGATCCATTTGCTTTACAAACTGTAAGAATGACTAAATTTCAAGCAGCACTGTTTAACTTGGTTTTTACGTATTAGCATGGATTTGATGCTAAAGAAGCAAAAATGAGGCTTATTTTATTCCACTGAGATGTGTGGGGGGGGGGGGGGCTGGAGTAGGAGCATTTCTTCAACTCCTTCTGAAAATTATTGTTTATCAACTCCACTGTCAACATTCACATTGCAATTTACATTTAGATAGCGTCTTTCATATCCACTGTATTATAAAAAGCGGTAGAAGAGACAGTACTCAGCATTAACCATTCCAGTTAAGTCAGGGAAGCTGCTAGAAGTATGGATTACAGAGCTGAGTCTCAACCCAGTGCAGTTTGTGTTAAAGGGCCAGCATCTATTAGCAAATGTCAGTCTACACTGATAGTTTAACAGAGATTACCCCCCCCCCCCCGAATTTCACTAACCACAGTCTAACTGCTTAATGAGATCTGTAAAATAAATCTTTGCTGGGAGTGATATACTGCAAGATACTCTTACATGTCATACTTTCTTATTTCAAACTGCAGTGTTGCAAATACAGCAGTAGATGAAGAGGGATTTCTGTTTGAAAAAGTTAAGTACTATAACCACCCCTTCTAACATAGCCTGCTCAGCCTGTATACTGCCTTCTCACAAATTTGGAAGTTATTTGTTGCCTACTGTCCACTAAAAGTACATCACATTGACCACTACAGTCTCAATATGCCAGTGATTTTTATCACTGATGCCCACCTTTGTGAGTGTCATTTTGCAATTACATGCAGTAGCAAATGTGTGTATTAGCTTCCTATATGCATCTTCCTTTTTCATATGCCTTCCATACCTCTCAACTGTACATATTTTCGCAAAATGTTCAGATTTTTGCCTCATATTTTTGATCCATTTTTTTATAACGTTAAGGTTTTCTGTCAAATTAATAACAAATCATTAAATATTCAAGTTAGAAAATAATGGCAGCCGTTTCAGGTTTGGACTTCATACTCTTCAGAAAATTCATACTAATGCAAAACCCTTTATTCCATCAACTTTCTAAGTTTGTAAAAGCTATATTTAAAAATTGTCCCTATTTTTGGGCTTTTGTCCCACTTTTATATATGGCTTTGTCCAGATTTCTTGCTCTAAGAGGTTTGTTTGTCACTTCTGCTGTATGACCATAAATCACAGGGATGCAAAGGGAGGAGGGCCTGTCCACCAAATGCGCGAGTTTCCTTGAGCCACTTGCATTTTGCTGTGTATTTAAAGAGCAAAATAGTTATAACACTGGTTTAATGCAGTTTATTTGTTTGTTAACCAGAACAGAACACTGATCTATGCGGATGTTTTCCAGTTTCAGCCTGGTATTAGAAAAGGTCACATCAGAAACAAAGTCATTATAACAAAGATAATCTGGACAAAAAAAAGGTTGTAATGGTCTGTGCCTCTGTAATTTTACTGTTTTGGAAACATTAGGAAAGGATAAGTCTGAATAAGTGCATTTTTTTAGATCAGAGCAAACCTGGGGAAAGACTGTTGGTTTAATTGTTGTAAGGCTGGATTACCATGTTTTAGGAGCAAGGATTGAGAAAATGTAGCAGGCTGAATGTAGTTTATTTTGAGGTGTTTGTAGTTTGGGGATTGAAGGACACAGACACCTGAGATTTCAGTGGGTATTTTTTATGTAAAGCCTGTCAGCAAAGAAGGGGATGGAGTTAAAATGAAGGAATTTGTATATGAGAGAAGGTACTAGCAGTTCTCTCCTATATATTTTGTATTTTCAATCATTTAGCCTTAGCAAGAGTAGTGCTGCAGTATTCCCTTAACAGAAAGTATAATAAATCAGCAGATAGCATTGTATGCAATTAGTAGGGAATCAAGATTCGGTTTGGTTGCAGCCACAGAGTTATAAGGAGCTGATACTCCAACCATGGAAGCAGCATGCCATTACCTGTAGCTGTTCATGGTACAGGCAAGAGGAAGTGTGAGATTTTTTTTTTAGCCCAGAAGAGTATTTTATTCTTTTTAGGTTTATTAAGCTGGATGTGATATTGAAAGCCAAGTGTTCCATCAAGCCACATGCCTAAGTATCTAGCTTTGTCAACCATTTCTGTAGGGTTAAGTAAGTTAGCTAGTATTTGATTGGTTCCAAAAAGTATAACTTTGGATTTGTTGGTGTTAAGAATCAATTTGTGGCAGTTCTAGGTCGTGTTCCAATCCAATTTCTGTATTTATTTGTTTAATTTGCATTCCTGTGGGACCAAGCCTGATGGCTCCTCTACTGGCATGTAATCAGCCCATTCATTTCGAGGTTGTGGGAGCCAGGGATTCCCAGGCAGGTGAGAGCTGTCTGGCCCATTTGTTGCTCCATAGGAATCCATAGTAAGCTTAACCTCTTGTGGCAAGAGTGAGGTGGTAGGGAGCAGGAAAACTTTGCTGGTCCTGCAGGGTGACCTACCCTCTCCATGATGGAGCAGCCCCCTTCTTTTCAGTTGCTGTTCCAAGCTCCCTTATATCTGCCCTGTGAGAGGAGCCTGTGGCTCACAGTAAGTCTTGCACATGGCAGCACAGGCTTGCTAAACTTGTGCTCTATTGTACAGATGTGTAATGCTCCCACTAGGTGTCACAGATGTGGTGAGCCAGAGCATTCTTCCTCCCCCAAGGATGGATGAGTCAGCAGCAGCTGGTCACTCACATCCTTCCCTGCCAGTTCCTACTGTTATTCAAGCCCTGCTTGAACTTGGATCACCTGTGATGTACTCAGGGTTTTATCCATGGAGTGGTTTCCTTTTTTATATTTATGAAGGAGGAACTTGCCATCCAAGTTACCATGTCAGCATAAAGCAAAATAGTGAGCTTGGGCAGGTCAGTAGATAACTTACTAAAGCATAACTGGAATAATGTGGGCAATAAAACTGATTCTTGTTGGATGCCTTTATATTTGACTAGAGATGGAAGCCATTGGGTTTATTATGGTCAGACATGAGCAAGATTGTCAGTACAGTGCTAACATCATATTACTGAAGAATAAGAAGAGCATGGGATAAGACCAAGCTATAAACTTAATTAAGGAAGTGGAGGTAGTGAGAAGTCAGTAATGATCAAGTTGCAGCAAAACTTAGCTCTTGTTTTAGACATGCTTGTATGTAGTGTAACAAGGGCAGCATCATTCTGTTCACTGACTACCTGAGAAGGAAAAAGTCAGCAGCTGAAAAAAACTAAGACTAAAAGAACCAGTAGGTGTCAGAAAATGATTTAATTGCAAAATCTAAAAGTAAAATAAGAAATAGGTGTCAAAAAAAGGATTAATTGCAAAATGTTTGCCTTCAGAAGAGGGTCTGTTATTATATATAGAAGAAGTCTCTAGGCCTCTAACTTGCCTGTAGTTCTGCGTTTACTATGTGTGTGTGTGTTCTTCAATGAAGTAGTAACTCATTCTGGGTTAATTCTCTTCCTTTCACCTGTTGAATGTCAAGATAGCCTACACATCCCCTGCAACCCTGAAAAGGATAAAGTGTGTACGAGAAAAACGAATAAATAAATTAATAATAATAAGAATACCCTGGCCTTAAACTAATTCATACAGCACAATACAAAAGAGTGGTGAAAGTCAGTAGGTTATCAGTTTCATTTAAGATTTTATGTACTTGGAGAGGGAGACATCCACAAGTCTGGTCACTGGTTATGCTAGAATTCGAATACTTAGCTTTTTGAAACCTTGCATATAAAATGAAATCATGCCTGCACTAGTTATGCAAAGGAGAGTTATCAGGATGACTGAGGGAGGAGAGAGTTTGGAGGTTGTTTAAATGTTTTTGGCACTTATCCCTTTTTGTTGTTTTGCTCCAGATGTTCATCCATTTTTATTTATTTGCTTATTTATTTTTAACACCTTTTTCGAATTATCACTTAAGATATAGGCAGGCATGCATTTATATAAAAGAAAGCCAACCATATTAATTTGTTCCTAGTTACAAACATTATATATCTCATATGTTTTTTCGTATAACTATCATCAATCCAACATTACATAAATTGCTCAATTCCTGCCTTCCCTGAAGTATCACTTCTTCTCCAAAACATTATTCTGTATGTATTGTTCCCCAAATTTCCATTTTTTGCTATGTAATTTACTCCTACCCTTTTACAAGAAACTACTTCCAGTTCTTTTCTCTCTGCTACAATATCCAGTACTTTGAATACATTTGGTTTAGACTTTGATTTCCATTTTCTAATAATTGTTTTTTTTTGGCAGCCACCAGAATTAAACTTAGTAAGACCTTACTCTGTCTAGGCAATTCAGATCCTGTAGCCCAACTGAAAATAAAATAATTCCCTTAGTTACACCCATTTGCTCATCCAGTATTTCTGACAAAGTATTCTGTAGGGAATTTTTGAAGTCTGCTAATGCATTACACTACCAAAACATGTCCCCAGTTACCCTTTTCTTCCCCATCATACCTCCAACATTTGCCATCTACCCAAAGAAAAATTCTTTGGAGTCTGCTTGCGGTATAAAAATAGCAAAGCAAACTCTTTCAAGCAAAAATTCTAAATCTTTTAAACTTTGTTGCATACTTGGGACCCATGCATATGTCCTCCCATTGTTTCCTTATGAATAGCTTATCCAGTCTCTCTTTCCAATGTTTTCTAACCTCCTCAGATTGATTCCTATAGCTACCATGCAGTATTTTATATGCTCTACTAATTATCCGTTTTTAACAGCAGCTTCTGTTCTAGATTCAACTTAAAACTCCACCAGATCAGGTCTTTCACTTAAGGTTCCCCAATCCCCTTCTCTTTGCCTGTACTCAGATATCAATCTCTAATAGGGAAAGCTGTCTCTAGCCTGCAGTCCAAATGTCTTCTTGATCTCTTCCCATTCTTTTACCTTTCCCTGTCTAGCTATTTCCCCCCAATAACTTGGTTCCTTTGCCAGTTTTCTCCAGTAAATTCCAGTCCCCTCTTGCCTATTCTCTGTACCCCTAATTGCAATCATGCCTATCAGCAAATTCTCCTTTCTCCATTCTCATGCTGGCTTACTTCTTAGAATACATTCTGCTACTTTACAAATGTAATATTTTGTATGGCTATTGTTATTAACCTTAAGGATCTGGTTTCAAAATCCTACTCTCCTTTTTTCTTTAACTCCCCCCTCCCCATTTTGTCATCATCCCTTTCCATTTTGAATTATATCTTACTGCTTGTGTTATTTATATATATATATATATATATATATATATATATATATATATATATATGAGCCTTAACTGTGTAGCTCTAAAGTATCCATTCAAATAAGGTAATCCTAATCCATCTTGTTATGATAGAAGGATCAGTTTATCCCATGTGACCCTTGCCCTCTCTGATGCACACCACTGCTACCAATATGTGTCTTCCCCATGCTGGGCCAGTAATCAAGGAGCCTGAATCGTCCCCACTGACACTGGAGAGGGACGTGCACTTGGAATACAACTGGATACACTCAGTATTTCCAAATGCAGGTCTCTCTGCATCAACTACAACTTCCCTTATGAGCACACAGGGAACACACTCAGCCTGGGGTATGGATGTTTCTATATCTGTCTCCCTCCAGATCTCCAATAAGACTCTTCACTGGTACAGCTGTAGGGTTAGGTCCTCAGCTGAGTGTCCAAGCCAAGTCCTCTAGCACTCTCTCTGTGAACAAAGCGCTTCATGTCCCTGCCCCAAGTAGCTGACACACATACTCTTTAATATTTAATTTTCACACACACACCTAGAAAAGGCTGACACAGATTACCCGCTCTGCCAACTTTGACCAGACTACAAGGTCATTATCACTGCCACCAGTCAGTTTCTGTAAGGCTCTTAAAAGGGTATCCAGTTATACAGTGTAATATTAATACAAATAGAAGTGGTAGTAGTTCGCCAAGATGGCTACACCTTCTGGAGTGGCCCACACAGTGTCACCAAATAAATATAAGTATTCTCAAAGGTTAGGTACTGTCTACAATGATCAACCACAATAAAAGTTTTAAATATATTTAATAATAAATAATAAAAGAGCATGAAAATACTGAATATATTCACAGTGAACCACAGAGATCAGATCACAGGAAACATTATTGTTCCCTAATAATTTACTTCGGCAAGGCAAGATGAAATACATGTGCAGTTTTTCTAGTCATGTTTCTAGGCAGAATACTCAATGCTCTCTAAGATTTCTCTTTTTAATATCTAAAGTATCATTTCCAAGAAAACAGGCAGAATGACCTCATCTGGTCACCTGACTGTAGGTTCTCACAGTAGTCCCCTTTGAAGCTGCAACAGAAATTAGCACAGACAGCCACAATAGGCCAGTAGGACAAAGGCTTCCCCCAGCCCCAGTGTCTCCAGTCCTACTCAGCACCATGAGGTACCTTTTAAGGGTTTAACATCTCATTTACATTTCCCTTGTTTTTCTTAAAGTTAACCTCTGCTGTGCTAGTATCCTCTATTAACACATATACATTTAATTCAGTATTACATGTACATTTCTCTTCATTTCAGCTAGGTGCACTGTTGATACATTTCAACAGAAGCAAAGCTCACAAATATGTTTTCAGCACAAGCATCTGTACTAAGTATTTTGATATACAAATGGCATACAGTTCTAATACATTTGTAACACAAGCATCTTGTATAAATCAGTTTGATATTTAAAGGACATAGAGGTGGTGTTGCTGCAGTAGCGTTGTCACCTCAAAGTAAGACGTTGTCCCGTTTGATTCTCAGCTAGAGCGTCTTCTGTGTGGAGACATGCGTGAATGGGCATACCTTCATTGAAAGTTGTGCGTCAGAGCCGGCAACTCGGCACGTAAAAATCTACTGCCAATCTTTAGTGGACTGGAGTTCCGCTGTGGCGACCCCTAACCGGGAAAAGCCGAAAGACAACAACAACAACTACATTACAAAACTCCAGCTGGCTACACTGGTGCATGCCCATATCATCACACCCTCTTTCCCTCTCAGATAAATTTCTTCATCTCTTTATTAATTATTGTGTGCAACTTCTCTGGTTGATAAAAATATGCCTGATCTGTATATAAAACAAAAGGGGCTAAACATATTTCCACTGCTTGTATCTTGCTATCCATATCCATAAACAAGACCTTCTAATTTCATAGTTTTTGTATGATCTTTTATGTAATCTCTTCTCACATATCCTTAGTTGCTGTAATGGAATCCTTTTTTAATCCATACTCCTAAATACTTCATTTTATTGTGCCCCCATAAATATGGGTATTGCTGGACCAATTAATGTGTATGTGTGTACAAAGTTTGCAGCTGTAGCCTTTGTTTTGTCATTTTTAATCGTATATCCTAAAAGGACTGGAAACTATCTTAAAATGTTCTACAACACTGACATGTCCTTTTCTGATTTTATCAGGTACAAAATTATATCATCTGCAAATAAAGCAAACTTTATATGATTACTATACTAGTTATATCCTTGAATTTCTGAGTCCCTTATTTTCTTTGCCATTGGGTCTAAAAATAAATCAGATAATGAAGAGTAATAGAGGACACCCTTGCCCGGTTCCTCTGTTCAGACTCAACTTATCAGATAGGAACCCTCCTATTTTTTGTCTCTCATCCCTCATATATTCTCTTTATTAACATTATTATCATATCAGGGAATGCAAATGCTTCCATTATCCTACTCATAAAATTCAAGCTTACTTTTTCAAATGCTTTCTTTGTGCCAAGACCCACTAACAACAGAGGTATGTTTGTCCATCTTTATTGTATGAAACTGCAGCCTTTGTTCTACACAGGCAGCCAAGACTTTTTGATGTGTTGAACATTTCACTCTGCACTGACAGTTAGGTTTTAATCATGCATTAATAACATTTTACATACACTAAGCAAAGTCAATGCTATTTCATCAGTACTGTTTTTTTTTTTTTTTTATTTTACGTCTGTCTGGAGGGGTAAAGGCATGCTTTGGAATATGTTGCATAATATGGGGTGGTGTGAAACCTCACACATCTGTAACACTATAACGAATGAATTTCTTTCCCTAAGAAAATATTTGATCTCTTGCGAAATGTGGTCTTCAATGAAAAATATTACCAGAATTGCATAGAATATGTGCTTTTGTGTGCATTTACAGGGCCTGCTGCTTTCCTCGTTTGTCTTGACTCCTGTTGGTGAGCTCATTGTCTAATCTCCACCAGAAGGGTATCTCTGGCAGACACTGCTGTGGCTTTTCCCTTTTAAGATGGGCATGCCAGCTTCAGACATAAACTCCATTCTGCCTGGCCAGATTCACCAGCACCTGGGCTTGCCAGAGAACTGATTAATGGCATAAGTTGTCTGTATTTTCAGATGTGATGTAGAATAAGTAGAGATTCAGAAGGGAATGTATACAGGTACAAACTAAAAACTGTGAGTATCCATAATGGCTTATAGGGATAAAACATAACTCAAGATTTACTGAAGTATTTTTTCCAGAGAAAGTAGTGGGACAAGTAAGACTGGTGGAATATAGAGGGATTCAGAGAGGCCTAGTTTAGTGGATTACTGCTCAGATTTCCTTAGTTTAGTTGTGATTTTTGCTTTGTTGAAGTTTTCACTGAGCAGTTTTTACCATATCTGATAAGAATCTCTTCTAGGGGCTGTACTCCTTAAATTCTTGAAAATTTCCTGAGCAAAATGTAAAAAATGAATGAGTACATAAACTTATGTGCTATCATTTCTCCACAAAAATGCCTTTTTTTAATTTCCTCACATTAAGTAGATTTTTTCCTGCTTTATACTTCCACATTTCTAGTGCCATTCTCTCACTGCACTCCTTATGCACTACAGATGGAGCATTTGGCATGGGCAAATGCTTCTCTTTTATTGCCACTAACAGTGATAACATACATCTCTAAAATAAAGTCTGCTCATATTACCTGACTTGTACTCTGCTATGGGTGAATAAGTAAAGGGAATGAGATGTTTTTTCCAAGTATAGCTGTTTGTGTCTTTCGGCTTTTCCCGGTTAGGGGTCGCCACAGCGGAACTCCGGTCCGCTAATGATTGGCAGTAGATTTTTGACGTGCTGAGTTTGCCAGCCCTGATGCACAACCTTCAATGAAGGTACGCCCATTCACACATGTCTCCACACAGAAGATGCTCTAGCTGAGAATCGAACGGCACAACATCTTGCTGAGAGGCGACAACGCTACCGCAGCACCACCAAAAAATGTCTGTTAAAAATCCTGAAAATAGGATGTGCCAGTGTCAGTTGTCATACAACAGGATGCATTACAGAGCAAAATCACTTTTCATGTCTTAATTGTTCAAGTAAAATATGAGTTTATAAGAAGTAAACTGTTCAGTAGTTTTCAAAACTCCATCCTAGCATCTGTGTTGTGTATCTACTTTGTGTTATACTGCCTGTAGGTCTGTGCTGTGTAAACAAGCATATACAGCATACAGCAATGGCTAAAATAGGTTTAACACTCCTTTGTATAAAATTTGAGTGTCATCAACATTAATTTAAATTCACTGAAACATATCATAATGGGTGAGTCTTACATATGTAATCTGATCAGAAATACAGTTTACCGAAGTTATAAAATAAATATGGTAAGCTTCTTAAATTATCAAATATTGCTAACCTTTATTAAGGAAAGCTATCCTTGTCATCTTCTAGAATAAAAGAGGTCTGTATGTGTTTTTGAAAGAAACTCAGTGTATGAGAATGTAGCTATGCAAAAATGTAACTTATAGATAGCCATTAACTTCACTATTTTAAAGATGCCAAATTAGGGTACCTGAATTGCATTAATGATAAGCTTATGTTGGTGAGATATATATCGCACTGTCACTGCTTTGTATGCTTTTTTACAAGCTCTCGCCAGCCATCAGCCCTGCCATGACTGTGTAGCCCATTTATTCCATTTTAGACTGAGAACCAGTTGCAGGTAACCATCATCCAAGCATCTGTTAGGGCTTTCTTGTTACTGGCCCAAGTCCCTACTTCCTAATGGTTGATGTATTCAGCAACTTGTGCAAGAAGCTACTGCGCTATTGCTCATCATAAGTTGTGCACATTTCTGCACATCCACACGTGCACAAAAATACATGCCAGAATTCTACTGTGTATCATTTGATAGAGTTAGGTGCAAGTCGCCAGATGCAGCATACTGTATGCCCACTTCAAAGCAGTACTTAGCACTACAGCAGACTGGACCACCTCTTTCCTCTCAGAACTGACAAATTTGTATCAGCCACTCAGTCTGTTACTCCAACCCCAGTCACGTCCTCCAGTGCCCAAGCAACTAACTGAATGCAGATTCTCTATATCATGGTCAAGGCTTAATTTCTCTATATACCACTAACAGTCACATCGTCCTAAGAAAATTTATTGTAAAATGATTAAGCCCTTTTGTCTCAGATGAGTCTTCATCAGAGTGAAGTCTCACCTGAAATGAAAGCCCTTAAATAATCAGTAGGTGGCTTTTTGATTTCAGAGGATCAGAATTTAAAAGATTTTCTGTAACTTATGAATCCCACTAAGCACTTCTTGTGTCAGGTTTTTAAGCATGAGGTTCAGAATCCAGTCATAAAACAAAAATGATACACAGATGTGAAAATTAGTGATTATCATGATACCCAAGTGTGAAAATTAATGATTGTACTACTTCACAATCTACAATCTAATAAACCTAAGGTACTTTAAGTCTCCATGTTTAAGTATAACAAGAGACCATTTATTAAAGAGGAATTGCTGCAAGAATTTAAGGGTGAGTAAAAGTGCAGTTATGTTCCTTCCAACACCAAAGCTGTATCACCTGTATCAGTACAGTGTACACACGAACAAATGTTTTGATGAACAAGATAATAGTACAATAGCATGAGTGCTTCAAGACTAAACTCCCTTACCCTTTTAAACTAGCAGCATATCTGAATAACTGCTCAGTACTCTTTTGTGAGTGCTGGTAATGGACTGACCATTTCAAACTGTTTAAAAGCAGCTGTAATACTGGACATGTCTGCAAATATTTTAGCACAGTATGCAGCACAGCTTTAGATTACCAGTTTCTGTTAAACAAGCATCAGTTTTGCAGGAATCCAGCTCAGCATCTATAAACCTGTTATTACAGTAAATGTGCTTTTTAAGGAGTTTGTGATGTCCTTGAAAACATGCTGAAAAGAAGTTTTCCCACTGATGTTTACTTACTTAA
Organism: Protopterus annectens; assembly: GCF_019279795.1. Lineage (NCBI taxonomy): Eukaryota > Metazoa > Chordata > Ceratodontiformes > Protopteridae > Protopterus > Protopterus annectens. Next base: position 1,746,080,616 of record NC_056739.1, on the reverse strand, counting down.
ATGTCATATATGCTTTTTGGATGCTTTTCTTTTTATTGCTAAGAACTGTGGATTAAAGTACAGACACATACACTCACACACACACACACACACACACACACACACACACACACACACACACACACACACACACACACACTCACACACATACACACAAGACACACGTTTAATTTTTTTGTTGTTTTCTGCAGTCGCCATATGTAGTCTGCTGTGTCAACTTTCTCTTTTCCTCACAACTTGTGAAAACACAGTGTATATTATATTTCTGTGCTGAAAATACCCAAATCATAAAATATTTTTGAAAGGCTAGCATGAATAACCAGTCTTAATGGAGGGGGGGGGGGGGGTTATGGGTTATGATGTAATACCATTTGAATGCTGACTGAATGTAGATGTGGTATTTCACAGCTTGCTGAAGCCTGTTTTTGTTGACATCCAGAGAAGCTGGTAGACATACTTTGAAGTTTGCAGGGTGCTGGCACATTATGCTGTCACATGCAAATACAGTATGCTTGAGGTTGTAGAATTCTGGAAATCCTGTAATGCATCTGACAAGGACGCAAAAACACAGATCAGTCAAACTGCCATATTCTGATAGCAGTGTTGCATTTGAAATTACTTTTTTTCGAGAAAATAAACTTGTCTGTAGTATATGAAGTATGCTTTATAACCCTGAAGGCTACCGTATGTGGATACTTGACTTTAAACGTTGGCTAAAGTTTTCTGTCAAACAGTAAAAATATCTTTATCTGTTCTAAATGCCAATTTTTCTGCATGGTATCAGGTTATTATATGCATGGCATTAGAGCACTATTTGTGTAATCATCTCTGAATGAACAACTTTTGAATACATAATAGAGTTGTTTATTAATGTTAACTGAGAAAAACATAATGGAATACAAACTGAGTAGAAATACAAGAACAAATGGTTATTAAACTATGTGTTCTACATCAGCAATTATCTGAATGGCATAACACACAGTATAATGTTCAGGGAACCTTTGCACAGGCAGGATTATAGGGGCCACACTCGCTATTGAATATACATTGATTAATATAGTATAACTAAGATTAGAGGTCTTCATTGGGATGCAGAGAGTAACATCAGATGTCCTTGCATTCCTTACATTCACTGCTGGAGTATTCTTAACAGATGGGATTCCCTGCTGTGCAGCCCAAACGTCCAGCCAGTCTACCAAAGACTACTTGTTGCTTTTAAAAAGCACACCGAACATCACCCAAATGCTCTTTGCATAGCATAGGGCATAAAGGTGATGCTCAGGCCTACCATAATCAGAACTTCTTTGCCACCAGTCTGAACATATTTTTACCGTTGGTCTGTTTATCTTCATCTGTGTTCTACCAGTGGAATGCATTTTCGTTCTCCAGTGTCTACCTATGCCTGTTTGCTGACTTCTACTGTAGTTGCAGCTAAGTGCCCCATTGGGGATTTTGTTTTTTCTCATTTTTTGTGTTTTTGTGCTTCGTAGGGTTAATGTCATCCAGGAAGTGTAAATGCCAGGTCTATATTACAAGATCGAAACTTTAGTTAATCGAATAACTAAAGATTGATCTTGTAACATCGAAACCTAAAAATCTGGAACAGCTGATTTAATCCAGGGAAACACTTCCCTTGGCCGTTATGTGGATTATGACCTTTTCTCCAATTTGAAGCGATCTCGGAGTTGGTATATTTGGTTAGGGGAGTGGGGGGTGAAGCCCTCCAGTTGATCTGGGATTTAAAGTTTTTTTTTTCATGCGGCCAAGGAAAATGTTTCCCAGGGTTAAATCGGCCATTCGAGATTATTAGGTTTTGATTTTACAAGATCGATCTTTAGTTATTTGATAAACTAAAGTTTCGATCTTGTAATATAGACCCTAAATACCAGTATGGAAGACAGATTCCCCAGTGATATAATTATTAATACTTCTCTATATAATTATCAATACTTTTTTATAAATGCATTTATAAGGAATATGTATATATTCCTTTTTGTTTATTGAATCATATCTAGATATTATATTGTCTCATGAACACAAAGTGTTCAGTATATGTATATTTTTCATATATATGTGTATATATTTTTGTTTATAGAGTTATTCATAATTTAGGATATGTTAGTGCAACAGGTTTGAAAGTCAAATGTATATAAGATTATTAACAGATTTTTTTTCTTTCATATGAAAAAAGTTTAGAATATGTATTTTAGTAACATTTTAATATATATGTACATGCACATGGAATCATCCACATGTATGCTGTTATTTAAGTGTTTTTACTAAGAGATTTCATCATGTGATTTTTATTAGACATTTTATTGGCTTTTGGTAGAAGTGAGGGTATATTTAAAAGGATTTTGAGTGCTTTGTAACTGTTTTCAAGTCTGAAGAAGCATCCTTGGAGACGCAAAAGTGCTTACTTTGTGGAATAAAGAAGTACTTTTTAAGCTATTTTCAGTGGTTTGCTTTGATTGTCATGGAGTACCTGCCATCCTTTGGTTTGAGATTCTCCATAAAGACTGCCACAATAAGTGTTTTTTTTTTGTCTTTGAGCTTCTGATGACCATACATCTTGCTCTATTTGTCAGGCATTCATTCCAAAAACCCTTTGCAGTAGACTTCCTTCCCTTTCCTTGTATCTTGAGAACTAACATCTTAAGCTTTTCGCTAAAGATACAGAGGAAGGAATCTCCCACCCAGAGAGTCAGCTGTTAGGGAACAAGAAGGTGAAAAAGCTATGACTGGAATCTTCCACTGTCCAGCCACTGCCAGGTGTTTCTCCCAAGGTCATTAAAAATCTAGAGGCTCATCTGGATGTATTGTTGGATTTCTCTGTTGCAACTGTGAGGGTCCAGCTGGCAGCACATCTGAAGAGGTTTTGCTGGCATCCATCTCGGACATTCAGAGGGAACCATGGCTGATTATTTTGAGGGACCTAGGGGAGTTCCTTAGTTTTTGGTTGGAGAAGAAGTTCCTACTATGGTTCGCGACTGCTATCCTGGGTCTGAGCCTTCTCAATTTTTTTGGAAGGGATGTTCCCTTACAAAAGAAACAAAAAATTAAACATGTTTCTTCTGCTCCTAGGGATCCACAAAATGAGTGGCAGGACTTCACTCAGGGGCTATTTACTGCTTTAATGTCCTTAAAGCCTCCTCAAGGGGTTTCAGTTCCTGCTTCTCCTTGGTCCTCTGCTCCCCTTAAAAGACCTAAAGAACAGGATTCTTCTGAAATGAGTCAGATTTGGATAATGAATCCCTGACTTATTCTACTCAAATTCTTTCTCCTTTAGACTATGGTTCAGTGGAGGAGGACTCTATTAGTCCAGATGTTATCTTTCCTTTTGAGGAAATTTCCTTTGGAGACACACTTTCTAGGATGATGGATTTTTTTTTTAAGTGGGATTGTGCTCAGGTCTCTGATATCCATAAGAGGTTCTATGAATTGCTGCAGCTGGAATCCCCTAAACCTGTGGCTATTCCTCCTGTTTTGGCTGCTTTGCTGGATGTTTTTTCCAATGCCTGTCATGTGCCTGATTCTCTGGCCCATGTTCCCAAGAAGCCTGATAATTTTTATAGGGTGCCTGAGGATTGTTCTTTCCTATTTAAATGTCCTCCTGTTGACCACTGTGTGATGTCTGTAGCCTCTGATAAGCTATCTGAACTGCTTCCTTCACCAAGTTATTGCCTTCTGACAAGGATAGCAGAACTATGGAAAGGTTGGGTAAGAAGGTTTACACTTCTGCTACCCTAGCTTTTAGGTCTATTAATTGTCAGACCCATATGTCTAGGTATGTGTTGGGTCTTCTTTCTCATGTCTGTCAAGTTATTTCTGATTTTCCAGACTCTGAGGGTAAAACTTCTGTTCTTTCCTTGCTAGGGACTTCCTCTCAAGTCATTTATCTTTCTATTAAATGTAGTTATGATACACCAGATGCCTCTTCTAGGGCTGCTGTTTTTGATTCAATTTTGAGGAGGTATTCTTGGCATAGGCTTCAACCTTTACCTGATGATATTAAAGCTAAGGTGATGGATGCTTCTCTGGATTAAAAGCTTTTGTTTGGGGAAGCTGCTATTGGTTTGTATATGCCCCTTCAGGATAAGGATAAGGCCTTACAGGAGCTTAAACATGTGTTTGTTTCTCCTGTGCCTAAATTTCAGAGAAACTACCCTGCTAAGACTGCCTTTGTTTGTAGGCAATCCCACCCTTCTACTAAAGGTAGGAAGAGTGGCAAATGGGCTCCTCCAGCTAAGGCTACTGAATTTTCAGGGACTCCAAAGCTTTCCTTTCCAGATAAAGCAGATGCTGTATGACTCTCCAACATTTCCCTGCCACATTCCTCTTTCTCTTTGCCTTTCTCTTTCTCTTCCTGTTGGCTTCAGATCACTCAGGATTCTTTGGTTCTATAGATTATTGATCAGGGGTACTTCATAGTGTGGAAATCCCATCCTCCTTTTATGGGCATTCCTCAGCCTCCTCAGGAACAACTTCCCTTTTTCCCAGAGGTTCTTCAAAATCTCTTGACTCAGGTTATTATTCAAGAGGTCCCTGTGTTCCAAAGGGGGAAAGGGTTTTACTCAAGACTGTATCTAGTGCCCAGAAAAGAGAGCACTGGGAGACTGATTCTAGATCTCTCACATCTAAACACGTATGTAAAAGTGCCTGTCATTCGCATGTTGTCCCTTCAGATTCTGTTTCCTCTGTTGCTCCCTCAGGCCTATATGGTGTCTCCAGATCTGAAGGCTGCTTATCTCCATATTCCAATCCATCCTCTTTTCAGGAAGTTTTTGCATTTTTCTGTTTATTCCTGGCATTTTCAGTTCTCTGCTTTGCCCTTTGTCCTTTCCACTGCCCCAACACCGGGTGTTCACCAAATGCTTTGCTCCTGTGATTGCTTTTTGCAGGCCTCAAGGGATCCAAGTATTTCCTTACTTAGATGACCTGTTGATTCAGGCATCCTCTCCAGAGACCGTTTTGTAAAATCTTCATTTTGCAGTTTCCCTTCTTCAGAGTCTGGGGTTCACTATAAATTTGAAAAAGTTTTCTCTAACTCCTTCTCAGGATCATGTTTTTCTGGGTTACAGGATTCAGACGGTGCCAATGCTTGTATCCCTTCCCACTCCAAAGGCCTTAACTCTTATTTCTTTCTTTCAAACTCTTCTTCCTCTGGCTTCCATATCAACCATGGAGTTTCTGAGAGCTCTGGGTTTCATGGCATTCACCATTCCAATACTCTCTCTGTCCAAACTTCACATGAGAAAGTTTCAGTAGTTTCTGAAGTCAGTGTGGCTTCAACATGCACATCCTCTAGACTTTGTGGTTCCTTTTCTTCTTTGTCTCAGAGAGGAACTTCACTGGTGGATTCAGCAGTTGTCACTGAATCCAGGATCCCTTTTCATCGCCCTCTTCCCTCTCAGGAATTGTTCACAGATGCTTCAGACATGAGATTGGGGCAACATTTGGCTCCCTAAAAGTACAGGGGGTGTGGTTACCTTGTCAGTAGAAGGTGTACATCAGTGTCAAAGAGATGAGAGTTCTTCTGCTGACTCTTCAGGCCTTTCATCATCTTTTCTCTCCAGAGCCACTCAAGGCATTCACAGACAGTACCACAATGATGTGGTATATCAACAAACAGGGAGGAATGAGATATTATCTTCTTGCAGGTTGGCACTTCTGGTATGAGATCTTGCTGTCAAGTATCAAGTGACTCATCAGGAAATTTATATCCTTTCCAGTCAGAACATTGTGGAAGACACTCTGAGCAAGTTCTTAACTCAGGCCCATGAATGGGTGCTTCACAGGGATGTGTTTCTGGACATTGTTCACTAGTCGGGTACTCCTCAAGTGGATCTTTTTGCCTTCCCTCTGAAAAATTTCCTGTGTTTTATGCCAGAGTCCCAGGTCCTCTTGTGCCGAAGGTGGATTCCCTCTCATTTTCTTGGAAGGGGATGTTTCTTTATGCATCCCCTCCCCTTCCTCTCATTCCAAAAATCCTGTTCAAAATTCAACAGGATCCTCCCAAAATCTTGTTGGTGATTCCCTTTTGGCCACAACAGCTCTGGTTCCCCCTACTTCTGCATCTAGCCAGAGGCAATCATCACAAGTTACCTCACAGGGTGGATGTAATCACACAAGACAAGGGATCTGTCATCCATCCCGACCTGTCCACACTTCAACGGACACTGTGAGTGAAGGATTTTAATTCCTCACGGACACCTTTTTTTTCTGAAGACATGCTGCATTTCCTGCAGGAGGCCAGGAAGCCTACTGTTAGGAAAGACTAATTATCCAAATGGAAGAGGTTTTCTATTTGGTGTCTCTCTCATAACCTGGACCCACTTACTGTGGATGTTCCTTTGGTTCTCTCTTATTTGTGTGAGTTGTTCAATGGTGGTTTGGCCCATTCTTCTATTAAGGCCCACTTACCAGCTATCACTGCTTGTCTGCCTTTGTCTCCTCCTTTAGCTTCTAGATTTGAGGTTAAATAATTTCTTGAAGGGGACCTTAATATTAAACTTCCCAGAAAGCCTGTCCCTCTTCCCTGAGATCTTAATTTTGTTTTGGAGAAGCTGACGCAGGCTTCTTTTGAGCCTGCTGCTTCAGTTTCTTTGCTACAATGCTCCTGGAAGACTGTTCTTTTGTTAGCTCTTACTTCTGGCAGATGGGTGTCTGAGTTACAGCCCCTTATGGCTTGTCCTCCTTTTTTGGACTTTCATGTGGACAGGGTGTCCTTGAGCACTAACCCTTCTTTTGTGCTTAAGGTGGTTAATGAGCTATGTCTAAATTAGTCTATTAATCTGCCTACTTTTTACTTTTTTCCCCTGTCCACAATCTGACAGTAAGAGGGTGTTCCATACTTTGGACGTGCATATGCAACTTTATTTGGATAAGACTATTGCTATTAAAAAATCTGATCAGTTATTTATTTCCCTTCATCCTAGATCTTTGGGAATTGCTGTATCCAAGCAAACTATTTTTTTTTTGGATTTCTAAAGCTATTTTCTTTTGTTACACTTTTCATGGCAAGAGCCTTCCTTCTTCAGTTAAGGCTCATTCTACTAGATCTGTGGCTTCTTCGGGTGCTTTTTTCAAGGGCTTAAATACTAATTCTATTCTTGAGGCAGATACCTGGATTTCTGTACATACCTTTAACAAGCAATACAAGTTGGATGGTATCTCCAGATCTAGGGGTGGTTTTGCTAGTGCCATTCTTTGTGGATTTTTAGGGGGCTAGTCTGCACCTTCCTCCTCCCACGTTTCCTCTTGAGTTTTGGCACTCTCCCATCTGTTAAGAGTACTGCAGCAGTGAATGTAAGGACATAGGACAGTTGTGTAAAATCCTACCATAATGGTAGATGTCCTTGCCTTCACTGCTGCAGTATTTGCTCCCTTCCTCTATCCCCCTACTCTTTTGCCTTCCTGGATGTACAGGTTACTTCTTGGGTTTCTTGGACTGTGTTCCTACTGGGGCATTCAGTTCTGATTATGGCAGGCCTGAAAGTCACCTTTATGTCCTATGCTACGCAAGGAGCATTTGGGTAATGTTTGGCATACTTTTTAAAAGCAACGGTAGGGTTTGGTAGACTGGCTAGACGTTTGGGCTTCCATGGCAGGGAATCCCATCTGTTAAGAATACTGCAGCAGTGAAGGCAAGGACATCTACCATTATGGCAAGATTTTATACAGCTGTACTTTATTTTTGGAAACCAGTAAAAATAACTGCATGGGGATATAGTACCAGTCACAGAAGTACCATCTAAATTGAGAAGATTAGGCTGTGTTCCTCTTGAGAGATTTAGAAAGGGCAGTAAAGACACTGACTGTTTCAAGATGTTCTTGAAATTGGTTGTGAAGGAATTCAAGCACATGTTTAGGGCTTTTTGCTCTGGAATTTGGTGGAGGAGTATCGTCTTCTTCTGGCTTTTTCCTGGTTAGGGGTCGCCACAGCAGATCTCCTGTCTGCTCATGACTGGCAGTGGAGTTTTACAGTGTTAAGTTGCCAGCCTGGTGCCCAACCTTCCACAGAAGGCACACACACACACACACACACACACACACACACACACACACACACACACACACACACACACACACATGCACTCACGACCTAGGGCCAATTTAGAGTGTCCAATCCACCTACAGCATGTCTTTGGGATGTGGGAGGAAACCGGAGCACCTGGAGAAAACCCACGTGACTAAAGGGAGGAGATGTAGACTCCGCACAGAAGGCACCCCAGCCAAGGATCGAACCAGAGAGCCTCTTGCTGTGAGGTGGCAACGCTAACTGCTGCACCACTGCGGCTGCCCAAATTGGTGGAGGAGTATAAGGAGTATGAATTTTTAAAAAAGTAAGTGCGTTGGAGAGCACAGTGGAACACACACAAAAGCAGAGTTTTACTATTCAATTCTTGCTTGTAAGTCTGGGATGTGGCGTAATGCATGCATTTTGAAGAAAGGCATTTCATCTGGAAATCAGGAGTGCATTTTTGTGCTGCAGGCAACATGTCAGGGCTATTACACATACAAGAAGACCATAATCATTGAAAGATGTTGGAGGTGGATGAAAACTTATGCCAATATGTGCACAGAAACTGCATGCAAGACCAAAAGTGATACCAAGGTGTATGTATGTCAGTTTGTACATCTGAGCCTTCTGATAGATATTGTGCTTCTTTATTTACCTATCTGAAGTTTGTTAACTGGGACAGTTGGCTCAAACAAGCCCTTTCTCAATCACTTGTGCCATAAGGCTACCCAACACACTTATACAGGCATATATACATCACAGATGGACAGTTTTAATACTCTTAATATGGTAAAACATAATAATCCCTTAAACATACCTTAATAGTTCAGAATGATTACATATAGTACCGGTCACTGGTAGAGCATAATGTGAATATTGATAACTGTCTGTATAAAGACTGGGAAGATACACTTAAATACAGGAGAAATGTAACACATTTTAAAACAAATGCATTCATACTACTGTTCCTCTATCGAGAGTAATGATGTGGCGATGTGTAAGTTGTATGAGGCTGCAGAGAGTATGACTTCTTCTCCCTCCATAAGCTGATTAAAAACAGAAGTGATAAGATCTGTTGCTTGAGAGAGATTTAGATAATACATTGTGAATGTAAAATTGTTAGTGTTTTTAGCATATCAAAAAGACATTTGAGGAAAAAAACTGATGGAGTTGGATGAGGACATCTAAGAACCCTAATATGAAGCCCTGATGTCCTAAGGATAGCCATACCCCCCAGTCATAGGAAAGGACACTGTGCACCCTCAGGACCTGGGAGAAATATCAGAGCTATCACAACAAGCAGCTAACAACAGTGCTAGAGCAGGTCATGTTTGCAGTGTACGTTTGTAATAAATAGTGACTGATGCACAGTAACAGAGATTAACACTTGGCTTTGTAACGTGCATCATTGCATGTGTTATCTTCCAAAAGAAAAATGGAGAAATGTGAGTGCAACTCTTCAAGCACTGGTAGCAGTACTAGTAGTCAGTAATGCTTTGTAGAATCCAGAAACAGTGATGCTGATGATAGGTAATAATGTGTTTTTCATCAAGTTAATGAATGAAGGATTTTATGTTTTATATAAATAAGTATATTTATTGGAGAACGCATGCATATTGTTAATAGTTATTTAGTAGTTCAGTAGTTAGTAAAATTATTTTATGTAAAAACTGGTTGTATTTTAATTTAATGTAAGAATTGCAAGCAGTACCATGAATTGTACAAATACTTCCAAATATGTATGTTTGCTTTTCTATTTATTTGTGACTTTTGATTTTTACAACTTATAAAAGTCTTTGGAAAAAATACAATTACATTTATTAACATGAGAAGTGATTTAGATGCTTGACTACAATACTGGATCTTTCTGGGATGCTAACATGTGAGAAAAGAAAAAAAATGTATCAGTATCAGAACATAGAAATATTACTACGCCAGTGATCACAGGATCCATAAGATGCCAAGCCATATACATTTTTAAGTAGAAAAATGTACAAGTTATCGACATCGCTGTCATGCATTTAATACTGCTTACCTCCCAAATCACACTGGGCCTTACATGATAAGCCTGGTGTAAATTTCTGTCTTCCTATCTAGTCATCAAGACTTGGTGTAAAAGTAGCCAAAGTAGTACCAACTTTGACCTGCAGTGGCATCCTGTTCCATAGGCTCGAAATATACTGTATTATGAAGCTATCCCTCCAACTGGTCTTGTTTATGTTTTGATGTAGGTTTAGCTCTCTAATGCAGGTATTTATAGACACACTATTTTTGTGAAGGAACTGGCGGTCACAAAGGATTGTGTCTTTCATGGCTCAAAAAGCTGGACAAGTCACCTCGAAGTAGCCAGTAGGCTAATGAGTATAAGGAGAGTCATGATAATATTTCAGTATAGTTAAAAGAGTTAAGACCCTTCATTTTCTTAGAAATCTTTGGGGACTTTTCAGCTGAGAGATACGTTTGGATTTGTACACACAAAAGAAGGCATTGCATTCAGTGATAGGCCAGGGTCTGATAATGGAAGAATAGAGGAGTAGGATGACTTCTTTGGTTCTTGAAGACATTCCCTTGGTCATCCTTGGTAATTAACTGGTAAATAACTGGGTCATATATATATATATAACATAGATAGATTTCTGACCATAGTGGAAACATGATTGAAAGAGAGAGTTGTCCACATAAGTACCCAGGTCTCTTAAGACATTCTCTGTATGAAGAGGAGTATAATGTATGACATATGAGGTGGAAGCAGCTTTTTTCCCAGATACCGCTGTGCTCACATTTTTGCATTTAACTTTAGACTGTCTTCAATATACAAGGTATATACACATTCCAACACTTACTGGAGCTGTTTAGTATCCGTGGATGAGCAGATAGCAGTACTCAGCTTGTAGTCATAAGCAAACATGGTCAACCACACTTCCAGTATACTGGCTTGGATGCCTGCAAAAATAGATGGCAAACAGGAGGGGGGGGCCTAACACAGATCTATGTGGCACATCAAATGTTACAATTTTATATTCAGAGAGTGAACCAGCAACTTTCACAACCTGGGATTTGTTGGATAGTCAATGAAACAGCAGAGAGGTTTCCATTAAGTTTGTCTAATTTTTCAAAGTCCATTGTGGGGAATAAAGATAACTGTCTGCATTCTCTGTAACCTTTTCAAATAACCTAAATAGTTTTAGGAGGCAGGACCTACCCTTCACAAAATTAAACTGTGTAGGGTCGTTTGTGTTATGTTGCCTATGTCTGAATAAATGATTTCTGGCATACCTCTCAACTCTACAGATTTTCGCAGAATGTCCAGATTTGTACCACATATTTTGTGGTTTTCTGGCAATTCATTGAAGATTGAAGTCGTTAAATAATAATACTAAATAATGACAGTCATTTGAGTTTCAGACTTTATATCCTTCAGAGAATACATAATAATGCAAAACCTGCTATATTACTGACTTTCTAAGTTTATAGGAGCAATATTTAAATTCCGTCCCTATTTTTGGGCCTTTGCCCCCTCATTCTTTCTGGCATTGTTCACATTTCTTGCACTGAGAGGTAAGATTTCTGCTATGATATATGCCATAGGTTTTTGTATAAAAGGCTGGTGAGGCTGATGATCGTATACCTAGCTCAGAAGAGAGGACACCCTTATGTAGGGCAGTCACAGTGGCTGTTCTGCAGACATCAAGCACAAACCCTGTAAACAGGCTGCAGTTGAGAGGTAGAGGTTCAGATACCAAATATTTGCCAGTGATAAGAATGCAACCTGGTATGTTGTCTGGTCCAGTGAAAGCAGTGTTTTTAGCCTTTGGCAGGGATTCTAAGGCTTGTTCTAAGGTGATTTCAGGGGAAACTAAATTTTCAGGGACTGTGGTGGCCGCAATGTGGGTAGGTGGGGTAAAGTTAGCACTAAATTTGTCTGATAATATATTGTTTATATCTTTGGGATCAGAGTGTGTAATATTACTATGGATGAGCTCAGTGCTTCATTGGACATTATTCCTTAATTTTCTTACATAGATGAAAAACGATTTGCAGTTTCTTTTGGTATCTGTGGCAACCATAAGTATGTTTTTTGCTTTACATTTTCTAATGGTGTTCTTAGGTTCCTAGTTGGCAAATTTAAATGTGGTCATGAGGTAGGGGATGGGAATTTCTTGCAGTTTTTCATTATTTTCCATTTTGTTTATACAATTTATTTATGCAGGAGTTCCACCAGAGATATTTATTTCTGAATTTACCACTATATTTAGAACAGATTGGTCCTGACTTTGCTATACAGCTGTTAGGTGCTGGTAAAACTGGGAGATGAATGCCTCAGCCCTGTGAGCTAGGACTAATGGCAAAGGATTGTTTGGAATTTTGCATATATCTTCTACAAGTTGAAACTGGTTTGCCCTGGAGAAGTCCATAAAGATGGTCTCATTTATTCATAGGATAGTACAACTAGTCCTGATAGAGATGACCAGCTTCTGGTCAGATTTAACCAGGAATGAAGAAATAAGGGGCTGGATACTTTCAGGGGCTCAATAGATAAGGACTGCAGAAATGATGTTACTGCCTGTAGTGGGTAGTTTTATAAGGTATATATGTACACACACACACACACACACACACACACACACACACACACACACACACACACACACACTATTAGTAACATAAAGTGCATGCTCACCTACAGGCAGTTTGGAGGATTACCTGTTCACCTATAGAACGTATTTGAGGTGTCAGAGAAAACCTGAGCACTCAGCAGAAAACTTGTGTGGCTCCAGGAAAGACATACAGACTGCACTCATAAGTACAGAAGGCAACCTATCTGAAAACAAAGTTCTATACCTCTGAAACACGGCTCTGCTTCCTTTGTCAAGTAATGTTGTTCTAGTTGCAGACCATTAAACTGCAGGCTTTCAGCCTTTTACTGGCTGGAAACTTGTTCATCATTATGGTAATAAAGCTGAACCTTCTACACAGAAACTGAGAACTTGTATATGTTATTTTTAGACCTGGCTTTTGTTGCTTTTTCTTTTGATTTATGATTCTGTTTATTTTACTGTATATGAACAAGTTCATGTGCTTCTTCCTGTCAGATGAAAGAGGTATGAATATTGTTTTTTTATAAAGCCTTCTATTATACAAAACCCTAGACAGCCACTTACTGAAGTGTCTTTTCACGAAAGGCTGTGAAAGAAAAGTAGAAATTGTTGTAAAAATACACATACATTTATTTAGCAACACTGAAACCCCAGACTAAACTCTTGAGGTCTAAGAGTAGGCATAGGAACTTTAGTTTTGTTAGCAGGAAGATAGTGATAGGAGAAAAACACTGGAAAATGCTTCTAATTGTTTTTGCATTTTAGGATTTTTTTCTGTGGTTACTGTTCAACTGATGATGGTTATAAAAAGTCTGGGAACTCAGGAAAAAAAAGGAATTGTTGTCTTCCCTGTGACTTGACATATGGTATGCTTATGTAATTACTGCCTCTGGTATTTAATGCAGTATAGTCGTTCATCTGTACTTATCTGCTTGTGACAAAATATTCTGATGCATGGGGAGTGTTAATGGCGTCAGACATAGACAGCTGGGATTTCTTGTTTTTTTTCCTCTCTTTAGTCAGCTATGTATGCAGTACATAACTGATTACATTTATGCTATATTATAGAGGATGTCCAACAGTCCGTCTTTTAACACATCCCTCATCAACAAATTGCAAATAAGTAATAGTGCAATGATAGTACAGAACTGACAGTGGCTGGTGCATTAGCTGTGAAAATTATTACAAGTTTAAATTCTATCCGATTAAAACACTTTTTTTAACCTTAGGACGCTGTTTTGACCTCCCAGTGCTTCTGTGCCCAGTTGTAGAAATGAGTGAAGAAAAACTCTATGGAAGGTGGAATTCTACTTCTTGGACAACATGTCCTGAAAAGGCAAACTGTAAAATAAACAAATAACATCAGTTTTTCAGATTGCTGGACAGAAAACATCTTAGGTGTGTGTAAACCAGTAGGACTAAAGAAACACAAGAGTAAGAAGAAAAACATGGTTGATAGGAAAGGAAGAGTGCAGAGTGGTAGACTAATTTGTAGCACGAGAGAGAGAAAAAAAAAGAAAGAAAGAAAAGGAAGTTCTGTTATGGAGCTACTGAACTCTTGTACAGTTTTATTATGTTTTATGTGGATATGGTGCAGGTCTTCAGTGATGAACACACTGAAGCCTGATTGGTTGAAGCTAGCAGACGGAATGTTGTGCACTTATCAGAAGCATTTTCACATGTTGGGGGGGGGGGGGCACATCATAGCACCTTTGCCCATCAGTGATATGTCATAAGTCTTTTGACAGATACCTTGTCATGCTAATGTTGTTACCAAACAGGCTTTGATGGCTCTTGTCACAGTGGAACAGTAGGAATACCATTTTGCCTCTGGCACTTGCTCTGTATCTTAATTTTTTTTTTTTGTCTAATGACAAATTTATTGAGTGAAAATAGTAAGTTATAGACCTGTCCATTTAACTATGAAAGTGTAACTACATTTAAGATTGAGAAATAAAGTAATTAGGAAAGTGAGAATGGTTGTGGTTACTTCGATTATCATAAGGATTATTAAATTTGGATAAATGAGGAGAGATACACTGTGATGGGGACAGTGAGATAGTTGTATATATATATATATGTATACAGGAAGATATTTGTTTTTGTTTTACTAGTTCTGCAGACAAAGTGCTTGTAAAACACTCAAGGGGGTTGTAGCAGACACAGCTAATTATAAATCACTGAAAATTTTTATCACTTGTTAGGTCTGACCATAAAGCAGTCTCCTTTGGAATAAAACTAAAACCACAGATAGCTTCCACCCAATATACCTTTAGAAATTTCTAGACAAACTACCTACTCCTAAGTGATACATTGGCAAGCTTTAAATCCCCATTAAACCCAATTAACTCCACTGAATACACAGAAATGTACACCACCACACTATATCAGCATGTAAACAGCTGCATAGATTCAGCAGTACCCAGTGCAGGGCAAACTCAACAAATAAACCTACATGGTAATATCAACAAGCTTTAGGAAAATAATTTTGACCAAAAGTAAGAAGAGTAATTCCCAGAATGTTAGAGCCCTTGTCACTGAAATAAACAAACAACTCAGGAGCTTAATAAAATGCACCTAAAAACAAGTCTGAGCCTAAAATAGCTATCCAAGCCAAAGACAATCACAAGGCATTTTGTAGTTATGTTCATAATCTCAAAAGCACAATGCAGCAATGCACTAAGCTGATTGTGAATGATGTTACCTAGACTGAGGCTGAAAATATTGCAAACCTGCTGGCTGATAAATGGAGCTCTAACTTTACCCCTCTTTCCCATCTGTCTGTCCTTCAAAATATACATGAAACTCTCTCGTCTCTAGCTATCACACAAGACCAAGTCCTAGAAGTGCAATCAAAAGCTAAAAATACTGCATCGATGGCTCTTGATAATATCCCTGGATACATCTTAAATAGCATGAAGCATGATTTAGCCACACCCCTAACAACACTGTTCAGTCTCATAGGTTCATAGGTAGGTGCTAAACTATCTGCCCGAAGGCATTTATAAACCAAGCCAGAATGTGTTGGCTTTCGCCACCCCCTTAGATTAGTTCCCTGTGCCTCTGTCCAGCAGACCCACTGAAGTGATCCTCGGGGTAAACTTTCTGTTTCCCATCCACTCGTCAAGGTTTCTCTTGAAGAGTGTTAGCGAGGAACTCTGCCTAATGTAGATTGGAATCTTGTTCCAAAGCATGGGAAGTTTCTAAGACAGGAATCTATCCCTCCAGCATGTCCTATTTATTGTTGTGGTGAGGTTTAGCTCCCTAGAGCGTGTGGCTTGAGGGGATAAGCTTTTCTTTAGGTGGAGCATGTCCATCAATTCTGGGTTGGACATGGCCTTGTATGTCAGGCAGAGATCAACTCTGAGTAGGCAGTATGCAACTGAGTACAGTTGGAGTTTCTTCAGTCGAGCTGCATAGGGCATCTGTTTGAGGCCAGTGATCCTCTTGGTGAGGTACTTCTGTGGTCTTTCCAGCTGTTGCAGGTGTCTTGTAAGGTACATCCCAAATGGGGCATCGTACTCTATGATGGGTCTGATGATGAGTGATGAGTAGAGGGGCACAATGACCTCTTTTGATCTGGATGCAAACCTTTTGTGATTAGGTGGGCCACATAGAAGGATTTTCTAACCACTTTGGCAATGTGGTTATCAAAGGAGAGATTACTATCTACTTGGGTCCCCAGATCCCTAATTGCATCTTCTGTATTTTGGGGACTACCACCTATGTGGTAGTTTGTGGGTACTTTGTTTTTTCCAAAGGGGATGACTATGCACTTTTTGGCATTTAGCTTGAGGCCATGATTTAACACCAGGTATCCGTCTCAGTGAGACCCTTTTGGAGGATGTTTCTGTCAGCCAGATAGTCAGTTATAGCCCCTAATTTGTAGTCATCTGTGAACTTGGTCAGCCATAGTCCTCCTGTGCTAGCCTGTACCTCTGAGAAGTATATGCCGAACAGGAGGGGTCCTAGGGCTGAGCCCTGGGGAATGCCACTTGTAACCGGTTTAGAGTCGGACCTAGCTCCCGCAACTCTCACCATGTGGGTTCTGTCCATGAGCCAGTTGGCAACCCATCTTGTGATGTAGGGGTTTATGTTCAGGCTGGTGAGCTTGTCTATAATACCAGAATGGGGAATGGTGTTGAAGGCATTTGCGAGGTCTAGGTAGGCTGTGTGTACCACCTTTCCCTCGTCTATAGCCTTGGTAACTGTCTCAAAGAAGCCCACCAGGTTTAGAAGGCATGATCTGCCCTTAACAAAGCCAAACTGGGTAGCGTCCAGTGTTTGGAGGTTCCCAATGTCTCTGTTAATGAGTTCCATGATGATGTGCTCCATAGCCTTGCAGACCAAGCTGGTCAGGCTTATAGGGTGATAGTTCCCGGGGTCTGTTGTGGCTCCACCTTTGTGGAGCGGAATAACCATTGCTGTGCACCACTCTATGGGTACATAGCCTGTGGAGAGGTCAAGTTTGAACAGTGTGTTTAGTTGAGGGGTTAGTTCATCTTTAAGCTCATGTAGGACGCAGCCTGGGACATCATCTGGTCCCATTGATGCTGTGTTTGGCTTTGGAGAGGGCTGTTTTAACCTGAGTGTCTGTGATTTCAGGGGCTCTACGTTCTTCTGGTATGGTTATGGGCCATTTTGGGGGTGAGAGGGGGGTGAAATTTGCACTGAACCCGAATGCCAGGATGTTAGCGATATCGGTCGGTTCAGTGTATTTTGTGCCATTCTGCACTAACTCCGAACAGATCTGAGCATTGCCACATAGATTCTTGATATAGCTAAAGAATGCCTTATGGTTATCTTTGGTGTCCTTGGCAATTTTTCTTTCGAAGCTCGCCTTGGATGATTTTATGAGGTAAATGTATGTAGTTTCTTGCTACTGATCAGGGATGTTCTTCCCTTCTTAGGATTTTACTCTTTTCTGTACTAGTATCCTCCTTCTATTGTATAGCTTGTTTATGGCAGGGGTCCACCAGACTGGTTTCCTTTTCTTGGAGGAGTGAGTCTTGGTTTTGCTTGGGATAGCATGATCCATGCATTCTTGTAGGTGCCCGTAGAATGCATTAGTAAAGGATTTTGCAGCTTGGACAGCGTTATCCTTTAGCATGGGGGCTTTGAAACTTTCCACCTCGGTCTTAAGTAATGTGAAGTTTGCTTTTGAAAAGTTTTTCATGGTGGTTTCCTTGTCCGAGGGTGGGGGCAGAATGTGGATATCCAAAGTGATTTGCTTATGGTCAGATCTACCCAGCTAGGGGTTGACTTCCGGTGTGGAACACTGGTCGCCCATGTTGGTGATGACCAGATCCAGTATGTTGTCATCTCTGGTGGGAGTGTTGACCAGTTGATCCAGGGCATTTGAGTTTATAAATTCTAGGAAATGTTGGGCAAAAGAGTTAGTACTTGAGTAGTTCTCCCAGTTAATGTTTGGGTAATTGAAATCACCCAATATTAGGGTGTTTGGTAGGACCTTTATGTTTCCCAGTGTTTCCAGAAACGTGTAATGGGGGTCCTGGGACATGGTGGGTGATCTGTAGCAAGTTATAATTTGAATTGCAGTTTTGCCCATTGTTAGTTGCATGTAGATGATCTCTGAAGCATCGTGTTGTGCCACTAACCTGGAGGTGTGGGTATCATTGATGAATATGGATACACCCCCACCTTTTTTATTTTGGTCCAGGTTCTGTGGCCGAAATGCATGGTATGAGTTGTTGCCTGGTAGCTCTGAGGTGCACTCTGGAGCCTTAAACCAGGTTGCCGTTACTGCACATATATTGATTTTCTCCATACTGAGGAGTGCCTTGAGTACGTGCATTTTGAGGTTTAGACTTCTGGCATTGAGTAGCATTACCCTCAGTTTTTTGTTACTTGTGCTATTTATGGTGGTGGGTTTGTCTTTTGAGCCTTGCCTAAAAAAGGCACTATGAGGGTGGCAAGAGCCTTGGCCAGTATTCGAAAGCCTAAGGGTGACAGGTGCATGCCATCTCTAGCAAAGCAGCATGGCTTATCGAGCATGTCATCCCAGACGGACAAACACAGGATGCCCTTTGAATGACACCAGAAACTTAGCTAATTATTGAAATTGATAATTTTTTCTTTATGCCATGGTATTATTCTTGGTGAGGGCAGGATGCTACTCAGGATCAGGGTCATACCAGCCTGGGCTACGTGATCAGAGAGCTCTTCCATGTCTCTTTTCATGTAGTCCAGGGAGGTACAGCTCAGATCATTCACACCAACATGGACAATGACAGAGTCATATTTGTACTTGTTCTGGAGTGACTTGAGTGCCTGTGTTATGTGGCAGATCCTGGCACCTAACAGACAGCTAACAGTAACCTTCTCCTTATTCAGCCTAATGAATGGGACATCAGTGTGCCTGACTATAGAGTCACCTATTACTAGTATGTTGGGTATGTTATTTTGCCTTAAGAGCTGTGATTGCGTAGCACACTTGTTTTGTGAAGTATGTGTTTTATGGTTTGTGTTGGGGGGTGGAGGTTGCTTGGATGTCTGCTTTGGAGGTCTCTGTTGCTTTTGCAGCTTTTTATTTAGAGCCTCTGAGTATGTTTTCATGTATTTATGTGTGTTTTTTGCTGTGCTGGTTTAATGGGTCTATGTGAGACTGGTGGTGTGATGCAAGTATTTCCCTTCTCCTCTTGACTGTCTGATCCAGTCTTGGGTTGAGTGAGTTTAGCCTCCAATTTGGCTGTATAATTGCATCTCTCGCATGTATTAGTGTTTGGTGGTAGGAGGAGAGGGTTGTCTGTGTACATGAGGTAGTTGTAACATTGCCTCAAAATGCCTAGATTCACCAGTTGGACTGGAGAGTACACCTGAAACTGCCCTTTGAAAATGCCTGGATAGGTACAGTGAACTGTTTTACCAAATGGCTGGTAAGGTCGAATAGAGAGCCTTGTCCTTCTGTACAGTACAGGGTGGTCTAGTGCTAGGGTTTATAAGTGCTTTCTATGAGTTTTGAGCAAGTGCCAGGCTGAAAAATGAATGGCTTGAGTGCTTAAGTTATAAGTTTGTCTAGTTCCAAGGGAAAAATCGAAGAGGAGACTTTGTGGAGCTGGGAATAGTTATACCCCAGCTAACCAGTGCTGCCTGGCATGCAAAACCGCACAAATGCTGGTTTTATAGCAGGGAAATGAAAGAGATAGAAATTAGCCCAAAATGTCCAATAAACTACTAATTTCTGGGCTAAAACCAGTCCTCCAGGGAAACCACTCCTCTCAGACTCCATATCGGTTTTGTACCAAGTGAATGGAGAACAGCTACAGTCATTCCACTGAATACTGGAGGACCTTCCACAGACCATGGAAATTCCAGACCCATAAGTCTGACCAGCCTCATATGCAAAGCAATGAAAAGACTTACCATGGAATTAATAAGGAAACAGGGAACCTCCAAACACTGGACCCGTCTCAGTTTATATTCATCAAGGGCAGGTCATACTTACTCAACCTGGTGGATTTTTTGAAAAGGTCACCAAAGCAATGGATGAAGGCAAAAATGGTACACACCACAAAGCTTTTGACACAGTTCCCCACTCAGCCATAGTAGAAAAGCAAAATAAACTGGGAATAAACCCTTATGTCACCTGCAGGATTGACAACTGGCTCTCATGATTGGACAGATACTCAAAATAGGAAAAGTTACCTCCACAAAGAGTGAAGTCACCAGTATAGTCCCTCGGGTTTCTTTGATGGGACCTCTACTGTTTGGCATCTACTTTTCTGAAAAAAATCAATACCAAAGGGCTCTGACTAAGTTTGCAGATGACTGCAAGCTAAGTACAGTCATTGAATCCCAGATGACCTACACATCCTACAGGAAGGTGTGTCCCAAATAAATAAATAGGGCCAAAACCATGGACTGAAACTAAGTGCCAAAAATACATTATTGTATTCCTTGGAAAGTCATCTACCCCAGGAAATTATCACATCAACAATACACACCCTAAGGGTTGACCCATTTGTTTGGGCTTTGGAAACTTATTTGGACAGTACTTTTGACCAGCATGTGTCTATTGTTGTAAGAAAGTCCTTTTATATTGCACAGCTTATAAACAAAGGGATTGTGTCTAGATCTAGGGATGTCATTGTCCTCTTTACTCAGCCCTTGTTAGGCCAGTCATTGAATTGAATGCTCCCTTTGGCATGTATCTGTCCAAATACATGCAACAACTGGATTGCCCCCAGAGGTACCTTACTAAAAGGATGCAAGGCTTAAACAACATGCTCTACATGGACTGACTCAAAGCCCTGTCACTATATTTGTATCCTACAGACTGCTAACAGGTGAACTGTGTCTGGCATACAAGGCATCCTCTGACCCATTACTGATGGATTTATTGTACATAAGCAAGACTAAAGGCATCAGAAATATTTGTTCTAGACATCTAAGCCTCTTCTGTAACATCAGCAGAATGGTTTGGAAGAATAAGATTTGCTGTTCTGAACTGTTTGTAAGTTTCTTGGAGGCCATTGTTTGCTTGGGCTAAAGGGAAGTCTCTGTGTTCATCAGTGGCAGTGATAAACATTGAGCAGCCTGCCTGCCTGCCCCTGTGGGAGTGGTTACTGCCTTGAAACTGTAGTTTTATTAGCCATTGTGGGTCATTTCCAAACTCCTTGATCTCCCTCTCTTCAAACCCGATTGCCTCGTGGTTTTGGCATCTTTTTGGACTTGTTGGCTGTTGGTGATGCACCCACCAAGAGGAGAAAATGCTGAGAGAAGAAAGGAGCCACTTTTGAGATTTTAAGTATTTTGCTTCAGATTATTTGTTAAGTTTTTCTGCAATGCCGCCTACTTTTGAGCATTTTCTGGCTTGTTAAACTTGATTTCTGTGTTGGTAACTGTATGTAGAACAAGACCTAGAGCTGATTACTGAATTTCCTGCCTGCACTTATTTTTAAAATCGTTTTTTTTTCTTAAAACTTGCATTTTATCTGTCTCTGGCCTAGCACTCAAGTGTGAGGTCATTTACTGCACTGTTCTAACTTGTTGATACTTGTGAACCTCTGCTTTCCTTAAAAAAAAACGAAAACAAAACAATCTTGCTTTTTTCACACTTTTCTGAGATTTAAAAAAGTTCAGTTACAGATTTGCTGTTCTGAACTGTTTGTAAGTTTCTTGGAGGCCATTGTTTGCTTGGGCTATTGGGAAGTCTCTGTGTTCATCAGTGGCAGTGATAAACATTGAGCAGCCTGCCTGCCCCTGTGGGAGTGGTTACTGCCTTGAAACTGTAGTTTTATTGGCCATTTTGGGTCAATTCCAAACTCCTTGATCTCCCTCTCTTAAAACCCGATTGCCTCATGGTTTTGGCATCTTTTTGGACTTGTTGACTGTTGTTGAAGCAACCACCAAGAGGAGAAAATGCTGAGAGAAGAAAGGAGCCACTTTTGAGATTTTAAGTATTTTGCTTCAGATTATTTGTTAAGTTTTTCTGCATTGCCGCCTACTTTTGAGCATTTCCTGGCTTGTTAAACTTGATTTCTGTGTTGGTAACTGTATTTGGAACACAACCTAGAGCTGATTACTGAATTTCCTGCCTGCACTTATTTTTAAAATCGTTTTTTTTCTTAAAACTTGCATTTTATCTGTCTCTGGCTTAGCACTCAAGTGTGGGGTCATTTACTGCACTGTTCTAACTTGTTGATACTTGTGAACCTCTGCTTTCCTTAAAACAAAACAAAAAAACAAAAAAATCTTGCCTTTTCCCCACTTTTCTGAGATTTAAAAAAGTTCAGTTACAGATTTGCTATTCTGAACCGTTTGTAAGTTTCTTGGAGGCCATTGTTTGCTTTGGCTAAAGGGAAGTCTCTGTGTTCATCAGTGGCAGTGATAAACATTGAGTAGCCTGCCTGCCCCTGTGGGAGTGGTTACTGCCTTGAAACTGTAGTTTTATTGGCCATTTTGGGTCAATTCCAAACTCCTTCATCTCCCTCTCTTCAAACCCGATTGCCTCATGGTTTTGGCATCTTTTTGGACTTGTTAGCTGTTGGTGAAGCACCCACCAAGAGGAGAAAATGCTGCAAGAAGAAAGGAGCCACTTTTGAGATTTTAAGTATTTTGCTTCAGATTATTTGTTAAGTTTTTCTGCATTGCCGCCTACTTTTGAGCATTTCCTGGCTTGTTAAACTTGATTTCTGTGTTGGTAAATGTATTTAGATCACAACCTAGAGCTGATTACTGAATTTCCTGCCTGCACTTATTTTTCAAAACATTTTTTTTCTTAAAACTTGCATTTTATCTGTCTCTGGCCTAGCACTCAAGTGTGGGGTCATTTACTGCACTGTTCTAACTTGCTGATAATTGTGAACCTCTGCTTTCCTTAAAAAAAAACAAAAAACAAAAAATCTTGCTTTTTTCCCACTTTTCTGAGATTTAAAAAAGTTCAGTTACAGACTTGCTGTTCTGATCTGTTTGTAAGTTTCTTGGAGGCCATTATTTGCTTGGGCTAAAGGGAAGTCTCTGTGTTCATCAGTGGCAGTGATAAACATTGAGCAGCCTGCCTGCCCCTGTGGGAGTGGTTACTGCCTTGAAACTGTAGTTTTATTGGCCATTTTGGGTCAATTCCAAACTCCTTGATCTTCCTCTCTTAAAACCCTCTTTTGAGCATTTTTGCGCATAGCGCAACATCGGGCAGTGCCGCCTAATTGGGTTTAAACTATTCCTGGCTCCACAAAGTCTGCTCTTCACTTTTTCCCTTAGAACTGCTCTGGCTCTCAAATTAAACACCATATTCTCAGTCTAAAGCCCCTCACTGGTCCAAATAAGTAATCTTACAAGTTAGCACTATTAAACCATAAGCACTACTTACTCTTATACTCTCTATGATTACCTTGTCCCCTATTGGTCCATTTTAATTCAGTTCCCTATATTACTCTAGCATGTCCAAAGGTCAGTCAATGGTTTCCTCTCCAGTCCAGCTGGTGAATCTGGGAATTTTGAGGCAATGTTACAACTGTCTCATGTACACGGACAACCCTCTCCTCCTCCAACCAGGTTCAAATATATGTAAGAGATGCAACCATATAGCCAAACTGGAGGCTGAGCTCTCTCATCTCAAAACTGGTGTAACCAGTCAGGAGGAGAAGGTAACCTCACACAACACAATTCCAGTATCATATAGTCCCACCACAACAGCGAACCAAATACATAAAAACACAAAAACATACTCGGAGGCTCTAAATAAAAATCTACCTAAGCAACAGAGACCTCCAAAGCAGACATCCAAGCAAACGCTACCCCAAAACAAAACATGTACAACACATAGCACACAAAATCAGTGTGCCAAGCAGTCACAGCCCTTAAGGCTGAATAACACACCTGATACCCTTGTAATAGGTGACTCTATTGTCAGACACACTGACGTCCTGCTCACCAGGCTGCATAAAGAGAAGGTCACAGTGAGCTGCCTGTCGGGCGCTAGGATCCGCCACATAATGCAAGCACTCAGGTCACTCCAAAGCAAATACAAATATGACTTAGTCATTGTACATGCTGGCGTGAATGACCTGAGATGTACCTCCCTCGACTACATGAAAAGAGACATAGAGGAGCTCTCTGATCATGTAGCCCAGGCCGGTATGACCCTGACCTTGAGCAGCATCTTACCCTCACCTAGAATGATGCCACAGTATAAAGACAAAATGATCGATTTCAACAATTGGCTAAAATTTTGGTGTCATTCAAAGGGGATCCAGTGTCTGTCAGCCTGGGATGACATGCTCGACAAGCCACGTTGCTTCCCTAGGGACGGCTTGCACCTGTCACCCCTGGGCTTTCGGATATTGGCAAAGGCTCTTGCCACCCCCATAGTGCCGTTTTTAGGCAAGGCTCAAAAGTCAAACCCACCTCCATAGACAGCACAAGGAACAAGAAACTAAGGGTAATGCTGCTAAACACCAGAAGTCTTAACCTCAAGATGCACGCACTTGAAGCTCTCCTCAGTATGGAGAACATCAATATCTGTGCAGTGACAAAAACCTGGTTCAAGGCTCCAGAGAGCACCCCAGCACTACCAGGTTATACCTCATATCATGCTTTTCGGCCCCAAAACCCGGACCAAACCACAAAAGGAGGGGGAGTTTCCATATTTATGAAGGATATCCACACCTCCAGGTTAGTGGCAGTGCACGAAGTATCGGAGACCATCCATGTGCAACTGACAGTGGGCAAGACTGCTTTTCAGTTTATAGCATCCTACAGACCACCCTCTCAAAGTCAGGAATCCCACTTGGCTTTCCTGAAAACATTGGAGAACACTAAGATCTCTCCAAACACCATTATATTGGGTGACTTCACCTACCCAAACATAGACTGGGAGCATTACTCAAGCCCCAGCACCTTAGCCCAAAGGTTCCTGGAATTTATAAACTCAAATGCTATGGAACAACTAGTCACCACTCCCTCAAGAGGGGAAAACATACTAGACCTGATCATTACCAACATGGGGACTCTGTGCTCCATACCAGAAGTATATCCCTCATTGGTAAGATCAGACCATAAATTAATTTCACTGGATATCCACATCCCAACCCCACCCCCAGCCCAGAAAACCACAGTGAAAAACTTCTCAAAAGTGAACTTCACACTTCTCAAAACTGAAGTGGAATCCTTCAAGGCCCCAAGGCCAGTGGAAACTACGGCCCAAACTGCAGAATCCTATATAAACGCATTCTACGGACATCTCCAGGAATGCATGGTTCATGCTATCCCAAACAAAATCAAGACCCAATCATCCAAAGGCAGGCGTCCAGTCTGGTGGACCCCAGCCATAAATAAACTGTACAACAAAAGGAGGAAGCTACTACATGATAGAGCAAAATCGCTAAAAGGGAAGGCATCTCTGATCAGTACTAGCAAAAAATTACGATCCCTCATAAAATCCTCCAAGGCCAGCTTCGAGATAAAAATTGCACAGGACACTAAAGACAATCATAAGGCTTTTTTCACTTATGTTAGGAACCTGGGATGCAACTCCCAGACTTGTTCTGAGTTGATTCTAAATGACAAAAAATACACTGAACCCATAGACATCGCCAATATCCTGGCAGACAGGTTCAGTGCAAACTTCTCCACCCCCTCCCCCCCAAAAGAGCAAGTATCTATCCTGGCAGAGTGCAGCCTCCCAAACATCTCTGATGCTCAGGTGAAGGCCGCCCTCTCCAAAGCAATAAACACTGCTTCCATGGGACCAGATAGCATCCCGGGTTGCGTCCTACATGAACTCCAAGAAGAACTAATCCCTCAAGTAAAACTGCTGTACAATCTCAGCCTCACTACAGGATATGTGCCCAAAGAATGGCGTATAGCAACAGTGGTCCCACTCCACAAAGGTGGCGCCTCTGCGGACCCTGGAAACTATCGCCCCATAAGCCTGACTAGCCTAGTCTGCAAGGCTATGGAGAGGATCATCATGGAACTCATAAACAAAGACATTGGGGACCTACAGACACTAGATCCTACCCAATTTGGCTTCGTCAAGGGCAGATCCTGCCTTTTGAACCTGTTCGAAAACAGTCACCAAGGCCATAGATGAAGGGAAGGTGGTCCACACAGCCTATCTGGACCTCGCAAAGGCATTTGACACAATACCCCACTTGGGCATCATAGATAAGCTATCCAGCCTAAATATAAACCCCTATGTCACAAGATGGGTAGCAAATTGGCTCAAAGACAGAACCCACAGAGTCAGAGTTGCTGGAGCCATGTCAGACTCAAAACCGGTCACAAATGGCGTCCCACAAGGTTCTGTCCTGGGACCTCTCTTGTTCGGTATTTACTTTTCTGAGGTACAGGCCAACGTGGGAGGACTATGGCTCACCAAGTTCGCAGATGACTGCAAACTGGGCGCCATAATCGACTCTCCAGCTGACACAAACATCCTTCAAAAAGGTCTCGCAGAGATGGATAACTGGTGCCAGAGACATGGTCTAAAGCTAAATGCCAAAAAGTGTACAGTCATACCCTTTGGCAAAAACAATGTTCCCACAAATTACCACATAGGTGGTAACCCATTAAGTACAGAGAAAGTAATTAGGGATCTGGGGACCTAAGTTGATAGCAATCTCTCCTTTGACAACCACATTGCCAAAGTGGTTAGAAAGACCTTCTACATAGCCCACCTCATCATGAAAGGATTCACATCTAGATCAAGAGAGGTAATCGTGCCCCTTTATTCATCCCTCATCAGGCCCATCATAGAATACAATGTCCCCTTTGGGATGTACCTTACCCGACACCTGCAGCAATTAGAAAGACCCCAAAAGTACCTCACCAGGAGGATCAAGGGATGCAAACAGATGCCATATGCTACTCGGTTAAAAAATCTCCAGCTCTACTTAGTTGCATACCGCCTACTTCGAGGCGATCTATGCCTGACATATAAAGCTATGTCCAACCCAGAATTAATGGGCATGCTCCACCTCAGTAAATCAAAATCCCTTAGAGCCACGCGCTCGTGGGACTTGAACCTCAGCACAGAAAAAAATAGAACATGCTGGAGGGACAGATTCATAACGCAGAGGCTCCCTTCCCTCTGGAATAGAATTCCAATTCATGTTAGGCAGAGCACCTCACTGACTCTCTTCAAGAAGAATCTTGATGAGTGGATGGGGGATCGTAGGTTTGTCCCGGGGATTACTTCCGTGTCACTATTAGACAGAGGCACAGTAAACTAAACTTTAAATAGGGCACAGTATACTCAAATCAAGGGGTGGCGTAAGCCAAACACAATTGGGCTAGGCTTATAAATGCCCCAGGGCAGATAGCCTAGTATGAACCTATGAACCTATGAACCTATAAGTATATGTCACAGCAGATACTGCTGCTGTGAAACAGATTTCCCATCCACGTAAAACAAAGATGTCCTTCCCTTCACTGTTGATCCCTATGTTGTTCCCTATACTGTGGATCCCCTGCCAAGGGTAGCCTGACATGTGGCCAGTATACCAAAGCCTTAGGTTGTAGTAGGGACATTATACATCACACATATGTTCCTCATTCAAGGAGCAGGGTATAAAGGTGACATATGGATGTATCTTCCTCTGAACTTCTTTGCCGGCATTCTGAACCTCATCTTTGATTGTCAGTCTGAATGTACCTTCATCTACCGGTTACCAAGCCATTTCAGATAAGTGCCCCATTAGGGTTTTGCTTCCTATTTCATCTTCTTCCATAGATCAAACTAGAGATTCAGTGGTGAATTCATCAACTGTCTCTCAACCCAGGGTGTCCTTTTCAGCCTTCAGTCTCCTCTCAGGAACTGTTTTATGATGCTTCAGACATGGGATGGAGAGGTTATTTTGGCCATCTAAAGGCTCAGGGCCTTTGGTCACTTCATCAGAAGGACCATATAAACATCAAAGAGATGAGGGCTCTTCTTCTGGCCCTTCAGGCCTTCCATTCTCTCTTCCTTTAAGGGCCCCTCAAAATCTTTGCATACAATACCACAGTGATGTGGTACAGCAACAAGCAAGGGGGGACATGGTCTTACCTTTTGTGCAGACTAGCTTTTCAGGTTTGGGATCTGGCTGTCCAATATCAGATGACACTTCAGGCTGTTTATATTGTTTCAGAACAGAACAGGCTGTTTATATTGTTTCAGAACAGAACACTGTGGTCAGACTGTCTGAGCAGGTCCATAACACAGACTCATGAATGGATGCTTCACAGAGATGTGTTTCAGGACATTGTTCACCAGTGGGGTATTCCTCAGGTAGATCTTTTGCCTCCCCTCTCAACAGACAACTTCTCTTTTGCAACAGAGTCCCATGTCTTCTAGCTTGACAGGTGGATGGCATCTCTGTCGCCTGGAAGGAGATGTTTCTTTCTGCCTTTCCTCCCCTTCCTCTCATTCTGAGGGTCTTGTTCAAAATAGAACAAGACGCTCCCAAAATCTTGTTGGTGACCCCCTTTTTGCTGAGGCAGCATTGGTTGCCTCTTCTTCTGCACTTAGCCAAGGTTAATCATCACAAGTAGCCTCACAGGGTGGACCTACTTAAAGAAGACAAGAGGACTCTCATCCATCCCCACTTGTCCACTCTTCAACTGACATTATGGGTGATAGGGTTTTGATCCATTTTAGGCACCTTTTTTCTGAAGAGGTACTTCAGGTTCTGCAGGAAGCCACGAAACCCACTAGCAGGAAATCTTATTTGTCCACCTGTATAACTGCATTGATGCAGCTATACCTGATGGGAACAAAATAAGCTTTTCACAGAAGTCCAAACCTGCCTGATGGACAACTGCTATTAACAGGCTTTACAATAAGAGGAAGAAATTGTTGTCCAAAAGTAAGAGGGAGTGTGCCCTAAACTGGAATCACTCCCTCCTCAACTTAAACAAGCAAACAAGACTTCTTTTAAAGTCCTTCAAAGCAAATTATGAATCCAAATTAGCATCTTCAACTAAGGACAACCATAAGGCATTCTTTAGTTACATCTGCAGCCTAAAAGGTAAGACACATATTTGCACTGAACTAATAGTTAATGATACCACATACACTGAGCCTGTGGACATAGCAAACATGTTATCTGACAGATTCTGTGAAAACTTCACTGCTCTGGCCCCACCACACATACCCCATGATATTCCTTCCACCTATCCCCCACTTTGTATCTCTAGAGAGCAGTTCATAAATGCCCTCTCTAAGGCCAAAAACACAGCATCTATGGGACCTGATAACATCCCAAGCTGCATCCTACATGGGCACCAACAAGAATTAGCAACACCATTGGATACTCTTTGCAGTGATAGTCTAAGCATCAGCTTCATCCCAGCTGAGTGGGAAATGGACACCATTGGTTCCTCCACTGACCCCGGGAACTATAGACCTATTAGCCTGACTAGCCTTATCTGCAAGGCCATGCAGAGAATCATCATGGACCTTATCAACAAAGATATAGGTAATCTCCAAACATTTCAACCTACTCAGTTTGGATTTGTCAAAGGGTGATCATAGCAGTTAAACCTGGTGGACTTCTTCGAGACAGCCCTGGAAGAGGGGAAAACTGTACATACAGCCTACCTGGACCTAGCCAAGGTGTTTTGATACTATTCCTCACAGAGACATTATTGACAAACTCACCCAGCTAAGTATCATCCCCTATATCATCAGGTGGGTCGCTAACTGGTTCACCAATAGAACCCATATGGTCAAAATATGGGAATTCACCTCCAACAGCTGACCTGTAACCAGTGGTGATCCACAGGGATCAGTCCTGGGATCTCTACTGTTCAGAATCTATTTCTCTGAAGTACAAGCAAAAACTAAAGGTTTGTGGCTGACAAAGTATGCTAATGACTGCAAAATGGGAATGGTCATAAACTCCCTAAATGATGTCAACATCCCACAAGAGGGTCTTACGCAAACAAATGATTGGTGCCAAAGTCACGCATTAAACTCAATGCAAAAAATGTATTATCTTCCCTTTCGGTAACAGTGATGTTCCTTGCTAACTACCACATTAATAGAAACATCCTAAGCATGCTCTCAGTGATGAGATACCTAGTTACACAGGTTGACAGCAACCTTACCTTTGATTACCATGTCTCCACAGTGATAAGAAAGGCATTCTATATTGCTCATCTCATAAGTAAGGGCACTGCCTCCAGAAAAAAGGAAGTTATAACCTCCCTGTATGCCTTCCTCATCAGTCCAATAATTGAGTACAACGACCCTTTTAGTATGTACCTTTCCAGGCACCTGCAGCAATTGGAGAGACCACAAAAGTTCCTCACAAGGAGAATTCAAGGTATTCAGCATCTGTCCTATGTGGATCGGCTGAAATCAGTGATACTTTACTCGGCTTCATGCAGACTACTCAGAGGCAATCTCTGGCTTGCTTATAAGGCAATCTCTGACACTGCTTTATTGGAAATACTGCATATCTGTTAGTCCATTGGCTCATAGGTTGCTTGCTCTAAAGACCTTAACCTGGTATGCAACATTAATAGAACCTGCTGGTAGGACAAGTTTGTCTCCCAGAGGTTACCACACCTGTGGTACAGTCAGATTCATGTCAAGCAGAGCACCTCTTTGACCATCTTCAAGTGAAATCTGGACGACTGGATGGTTAACCGTAAATTCATTCTGGGGATTCCACCTGTGTCTCTCTTGGACAGGAGCAATAAGTGCTGATCATGGAAACAAGGGCAGAACTTGGCTAGGCTTGTAAAGAATTTAGTGCCATTAGCCTAGTAACTTCCTATGATCCAAATGGAAGAAATTTTCTGTTTGGTGTCTTGCTTGTAACCTGGATTCACTTTCTGTGGAAGTTCCTTTGGTTCTCTCTTAATTGTGTGAATTGCTCAATGTTGAGTTGACACTCTTCAGTTAAAGCCTACCTTTCAGCTATTTGTGCTTATCTGCATTTGACTCGTCCATTGGCTTCTAGAGTTTAGGTCAAATAACTTCTTAAAGGCATCCTTCATATTACTCCTCCCAGGAAGTCTATTCCTCTTTCCTGCGACCTTAGTTTTGTCCTTGAAAAGTTGACTCAGGTTCCTTTGGAGCCTGCAGCTTCAGCTTCCCCTACAGGATTGTACTTGGAAGACTGTCCTTTTGGCCCTTACTTCAGCTAGAAGGGCATCTGAGGCCCTTATGGCGTACCGCTTTTTTAGTTTTCATAAGGATGGAGTGTCTCTTCATACTATTCTTTCTTTTATGCCCATGGTGGTTAATGAGTTGTCTCTTAATCAGTCTATTGATTTGCCCTTTTTTTTTCCTTCTCTGTAGTCTGCTAGTGAAAAGGTTCTTCACACCATGGATTTGCATAGACAACTCAGATATTATTTAGATAAAACTAAAGCCATTTATAAATCTGAGCAACTTTTTGTTTCTTTTCATCCTAGGTCTTTATGTTTGGCTGTTTCTATGCAAACTATTTCTTCCTGGATCTCAAAGACTACTTCCTTTTGTTACTCTTTTCATGGGAAAACCCTCTCTTCTTCTGTTAAGGTTCATTTTACCAGGGCTACGGCTTCTTCTGATGTTTTTTAAAGGATTGGATACCAAATCCATCCTGGAGGTAGCCACTTGGACTTCTGTGCATACTTTTACCACACATTGTAAGTTGGATATGGTTTCCAGGGCTAGAGCCAAATTTGCCAGGGCTGTGCTGGACCTTCCTCCTGCCAAGTTTCCTCTTGAGCTTTTGTACTCTCCCTAGCATAATGAATATTGCAACAGAGGGGACTAAGGGAATAAATAGAGTAGTCTAGAATCTTACCATAAATGTAGATGTCCTCTCCTTCACTGTTGCAGTATTCACTCCCTCCTGCCCCCTTTTTTTCTTTTTCCTTCTGGATGCACATATTGCTTTTTGTATCCCTTGGACTTTTGTTCCTCCTGGGGCTTATCAGTTCTGAGGAAGGTACATCCGTGCATCACCATTATGCCCTACGCCATGAGCGGTGAGCATATGTGTGATGTGCAATGTTCCTATTACAACCTAAGGCTTTGCTATACTGGCCAGACTTCAAGCTACCCTTGGAAGGGGGTCCCTAGTGTAATGAATACTGCAACAGTGAAGGGAAGGACATCTACTGTTATGGTAAGATTTTACACAACTGTACTTTCATTCCTGTCTATTTTCACTTGCAGCTTAGTTTTATAGATGGGAAATGAAAAATTTACCCCAGGACTGCCCTCTCTACTACTAATGGACAGATGTATCTCCTAAATGCTTTATCCCATGCATGGGTCCCCTCAAATTGTCTGTGATATGATCCCAGTTATCCTCGTTAGGGGCAATATATATGTATTGTCTATGTGATGAGTAAGGCTAATCTATAATCAAATGGGATATGTTATTTTGAGCACAAAAAGGGAAACTAGCTAAGCATAAAATGGCCATCAAGGGCAGCTAGCCTATAACTTACCTATGAACCTATAAAAGGCTGTTTTGTTGTAAAACATTCATAAGGTAGAAAGGCACAATCCCTTCAGAAAATAAAGAGTAACATTTTGTTTACCTGAGTTCAGTTTGTTCCTTTAATTCTTTTGAGTAAATGAATGACAAATGGCTGATTGAGTAAAGTTATTTCAGGTCAAAATGCTTGTCAAAGTAAGATTCAAGGATTATTGCTTCAGTGAACTTCTCTATGTTCATTTCTGTCAGTTGTACCAGTATGTTTTGCTGGAGGGACCCACAAGCCAAAGATAAATGATATGAGCTTAAAACATAAATCTTACTGATATTATGTGTGCAAAGGTTGAAAACATGATATTGTCATTCAGCACAGACAAATGTTGAAATGTTGGCTATGCATTTGAATATACTGGCAATGGAACAAAAAATTAAAGTTGAAAGGAACACATTGTAAAGTGTGGGTACTTGGCTGCTGATCAACTAAAATAGAAGCAGCACCCACATTTTACAATCTAGCTAACAACATATTCCATAACGTGATCCAGTTTCACATGCTGATTTTAATTTCGTTAAAGCAGATTATGCTTTTAAACCTATGTTTTGCTATACAGTTATATCCAAAACTAGTCATGAGAGCTAGGTTGTAAAACTAAAATTGTTTGATTTTTCTTCCTTCATATTATGTTTCATATCTGTGTATGCATATTGCATTTCATATTTGTTTACCACAGATTCTAGCAATACTGGTTAGTTGGTTGGGGAAGTAAGGTAATAAGGTGTTGCTATACATTTTCATTGGTAACGTTTCAGATGCATTTTGAAAGTGCTGTATTTCTTTGCCAGCTGCTTATAGGATGTGTAATGTTGCTAATCTGGTAGTGTGGAGCAGTCATTTGTGGATATGAGCTGCTGTTCTCCATCTCATAGTCATGGGTTTGATTCCCTTAATCACTTCTTGTCTTTTATGCTATTTTACTGGAGTAAGACATTCCTAAACAGAAGCACTTATGCTTAACAGTTCTTATATGATTAACAAATGTAACCGAGAAATGAAAACAAGAAGTGGTAAGGAATTTACCACAGTTCTGTATTTCTGAATAACATAAGTATTTAAATTTGTAGCTAGGTTTTATGAAACATGTAACTATTGTGTTCAACCTAAGGTGGATCTGTATAACATACTTAAGAAAAAGCATGCCAGGTTGGAGAGATGTTGTCTAGTACTGCTCAAACTGTATGGATTGAAGCATTTTAGCTAGGTGTGTTCACAAATCTTGGTTTTGCATCAGCATGTCTATGCATATGTATATGTTAGTAACTACTG
Organism: Protopterus annectens; assembly: GCF_019279795.1. Taxonomy (NCBI): domain Eukaryota; kingdom Metazoa; phylum Chordata; order Ceratodontiformes; family Protopteridae; genus Protopterus; species Protopterus annectens. The sequence continues at coordinate 1,746,046,785 of NC_056739.1, read as the reverse complement.
TTTTTAAGTAATACTTTCAGCATGGCTTTTCTGTATCACCCAAAGTAGGCAGTTAGGTTGTGTGATATGCAGTGACAAACCATATACATACACAGAAAAGAAAGTGTGTTATACTTGAGTGTCTTATTTGTGGTACAATTGAATAACCACTTGTATAATGTACTAGTTCCTTCACTTAACCTCAGGGAAAAAATTAACATAATAAAATAAACAAAAATATTGTCTTTCTCTCAAAAGTGCTTTTGCAGAAAAAGTCTAGTGGGTGTATTAGTGTTGAATTTAGAAACTATGATAATAGTATTTCCAACACTACTGGTTTGCAGTGGAAAAGCAGTCATGAAGAGGATGTTAATTTGTATATGTTTCAATTAAGATGCTCATGAAATGAGGGTTTAAAACAAGACTGACATATTCATAAAGTAGTATAGCTAATAATATGCCTGAACTGTGAAACTGCAGGGCAGCATAAACAGTTCTGGGAAGTTATTAACATTTCCATGTTAAGCAGAGCTTCTGGTTATAGATGACAGGATGGAATTATAAACATTATTATTTGTGTGGTATTTTAGCCAGAAATGTTGACATTTGTGATTTTTCTAATTTACCTCCAACAGTTATCTAGTAAGGCAGTTTGTGCTTGTAGTTATGTAAACACCCTGCGCACACAGTACCAGCCTGAGTCCACAGATTTGAGAAGTAGCACTTTCTGTAAGTAAACCTTTTATAATCTCGTGTAGATGGCCTGGGTTCAGGACTGCTGCATAGGGAAATTCTGTAACCTGTAGCGTGTGAAGATACCGATGAGCAACGCTATTTCCATTGTTTCTCCCTGTCATCTTACCTGAATTCAGTCAAAGGAAAAGTACCAAAATGCTGTATATCTGAGCTTACTGAAGTTGTAGTGTGCCTTGTATGACTCTATACTGAAGTGCATTGCAATTCTAGTTGGTGACGGTTGTTCTTTCCTTTCCTGAGGGTCACTGGGAGAAAATAAGTGTAGAATATCGGCAGCAGACAGACTTTTACCTGCTTAGTAAAGTGCACTTAACAACAGCCCTGTACTTCAGGATTTGTGTGCTAGGTGGTGTGCAGAGCTCATGTAATGATGGTGGGACACATTGAGGGAGGAGCAACTCCTGCCTGTAAAACAGAAACAGAACTGACAAGTAAAGGACTCTTTTTTTTTTTTTTTTTTTTTTTTAAACTAAACTCTGCCCTTATTTACACACACTCTCTCTCTCTCTCTCTCTTTCCAATAGGTGTGTACATCTTCAGAGCCCGGGGAACCTGCAACGATCTAGTCAGACTTGTGCAGACTGGTTTCACTGACAGTTGGATTAGTGTAATGTTTTGCAAACGCATCTTGGAGCTCTTTCAACAGCAGCTGTAGCTCATGGATAGAATTAACTTTTGCCTGACTTCAGGATTACAAAAGAAGAAAACTTTACACTAACATGAAGTTAGAACATTGAGAAACACTGCAGCCTTTTGGAGGAAGAACGTTGACAAACACTACAGTCTTTTGGAGTAAAAATCATACAGGCAAGGAAACGTGCTGAGCCATGGAGTTAATGAGTTTGAGATTCCTATGGTCCTGTACTTTTTATGCTACCTGGCTTATGCAGGGAGCTATAACAGCAAAGGGTGATGTCATTCCACGTCTCACCTTTCAGCACAGTAAGTGAAGATTCATTTCTTATATTACCTCTTTCAGTTTGAGTGGCTACGGTCTGGCTCATTTTGCAGCTGTGTGGCAACCAACAGTGGCAGTTGACACTAAGTTCTTGCCCTTTCATTTTATTTTACTGTGAAAACATAACGAACAAGAACACTAGCTGTATAAAAGTATAGCCTTTATCTTGTTTGGGTCCATAGACTGCAAGGGCCAAAGCTAAAACCCACATTAAGGTAATACATATGTCATGTAAAGAAAGTATGACTGGTTGGAAAATTTGTGTTTACACTATAGAAAATACTGTACTTGTGACAGCTGTCAAAGTTAATGCTTAAAAGGAAAAGCTGACTCACAGACATGTTGGAGTGACTGACATTTAAACCATTGTCTACATTTTGTAGTTACAGTACAGCAAAATGTAATTCTTTGTAGTGTATTTCTTAGTGGCACATTTCTTTATGGTGGCAAATCTGAAGCAAGTAGTTTTGTCAGGATGACCAGATAGTGGATTTCAAGCTGTGCAGTAGGTAGTGCCACTGCCACACACACACACACACACACACACACACACACACACACACACACACACACACACACACACACACACACACACACACACAAAATCTGGAGAAAAATGATGTGTCGTAAAGTTCTGCAGTGCTGTTGCTGATTGTTTCTTTGCAGCACGTCACAATGCACTGCAAACCGAAAAGTATACCTTTCTTGCAGCCGATCTGTCAGGATGGCTCACAAAGTGATAAACACTAGGAAGTGATCTTGGTCTCTGCAATAGCTTGGAACCCTTCCTTATAAGTGAGCCTACTCAAAAGTCACTAGGCTTTGGAACATTAGTCTTTAAATACTTTTGTTTCAGTTGTTTATGCATCATAACACCACAACTTTATTCACTTAGATAGTTTCAGGGGTCACTAGTGACTCACTCCACTGGTAGGGCTCCCCAGAAGCATCGTAGAATCTCTGTGCAACAGACTGTTGCATTTGTTGATCTACAACTGTTAAATTTGCTAATCTGCAAATTACCACATTGTGACAGAAGTACTGCTGACTTTGCAGCTACCTGCTGGGATGCTTACCGACTGTGGATAACTATGCAGAATGTTGTGGGTATTAGACATGCTTTTATGTTGGCTACCAACCAGAGAGGGACATAAAATATCTGAAAGCATACAATTACTTCTCTAAATAAGATGTCTTAGAATCTAAACTAACTCTGAAACAGTAGTACAGCATGCAGTTAGACCAGGTATTTGTTCTCAACTTGGGTGTAATTATTCTTCCTTTAATGCAAGCAAATCTGCTGTAGCATGCTATATACAAATATAACAACTGGAGATTGCTATGTCAACACAGCTGTTTACTTTGTATAACAGAAGTCTGCATGCTATAATGAGCTGCTTGAAGTCTTATCTTCAAGACATTGTGTTATTCTTATTTCTGTGTTAAAATGTCATCTGCATTTTTTTCTGTGATAAAGATGCCCAAAAAAAGCAAAATAATAAAAGAATGGCACTGTAGTGAAGATAATTATGCCAGCAGAGATCTTCATTTAAGTAATATACTTTATTTTATGTAACAGATTTTGATGACAAGCTACTGTTCTTGGCATAGCATCGCTAAGTTGTGGAAGCGCTCTCTTTGTGATTGGTCACTGCTGTATTGTATTTATTATAATGAAGTGGACGACATTTTTTCTTTATTTTAACAGGAGTGACATGAGGTATCTAAATATATATCTAGATAGCCTCTGTTCTAGTAATAAGAACTCCTAGAAGGAATGACTGAGTAAAAATAACTTTTCTGGCATAGTAAGCAGGGTCATTTCTGCATCAGCATATGTGGTATTTGTTGAAATGAGACAATGAGAAATGTTTGTTATGGCAGTAGTCATTGCCTTGTTTTTGATAATTTTGCAAAGTTTGTGCCACTGTATAAGTAGTACGCTATAACATTGTTGTTAAAGAGTGTTGCTGCTTGGAAGTTTTCATTTTTTTTTTAATTTCTGGCATTTCAAGGCTAAAGATACTTTTAGACGTCAGAAGCATGCAGGTTAGTCTAGGAGTAAAGGTAGAATGCAGTACTATGGAGAGTAATATAGAGGTACTGAAATGAAGGCACATGACCCCTGAGGGTCACCAAATTAGTAATATAAGCCAGAAAAAAGTATGACTGCCCCCCCACCCCAATTCTTGTTTTTACTAAATATGAAAATAGCGAAACAGTAATAGCAAAGCACATTTTATAACTGTCTATGTCTTCTTGTCTGGGCACTTCAGAAGTTATAAAGAATTTAGTATGTTGGCAGAAAAAGCTAAGTGGAGTTCAATGCACTTAGCATGTTATTCTTGCTCTTTATACAGTGCCTTTAGTCAAAGTTTCTTTAGGTTGTGTGTATAATATTTACTCACTGTGTGCTTTCTATGGATAGCAGTCCTTTTGCACTTTTGACCATATAACTTTGTTGAGATTGTGGTACTCATCAGAAGTACACTGTACATAAGGAAATGAAATGTTAAGAAACGAGTATTGCAGCTTTATCTAATATGAGGCTTTTCTTAGTTACTAAGCAGTGTGTAAGAAAAGCCGTACATTTAAATCCCACATGTGAAATTTCACAGCAGTCGAATGCCATTTAGCAGTATGCTGTAGAAAGTGATTGGGATTCAGTGGTACCCTCATTCCGAAGTGGCTGTTTATCACTTCACTTTTAGCACAGGTGTGTGTGTGTGTGTGTGCGTGTGTGCGTGCGTGCGCACGCGCGCGCGTGCGTGCGTGTGTGTGTGTGTGTGGCAGATCAGTGAGTCATCTGTTTCCTGAATGTAGATGTGCAGTGAACTACCTCTTAGAAATGTTTGGCATAGCATTATGTAGCCCTTCTAAACACTACATCCAAGTGAATTAGCAATATGGGGGAAAAATAAGATTTACATTTACAGAGTGCAGCTTCAAGAGGCTCTGGTTAAACAGGGAATCCTTAAGTAGAATGTGAGCACTTCACTCACATAGCTTAAGTAGATGCTTCCCAAATGTTCCATGTCTGTGGTATGGTGACTGTCCTGTTTTCATATATAGTGGCAGTACACGCACGGCTGACCCTTTGCGTGATTTAGGCATTTGCTGCTTTGCTGATGCTCTGGCACTTTGTGTCCACAACCCCTTTAGGACAGTATCATAATTAGCTTTGTAGCTCTGGTATCATCCCATTTCACACATTAAGAATATGTGACCCGCAACTTTGAATGGAACTGTGAACAGTCAATTCATTAAATGGAGTTATGATAATAAGAGTTTTTCTCCCTACTTTCAAGGTGTGGCATTCGCCAGAGTTTATATTTTTGGCAGGGGTGAGTGGCTTTGCCATCATAAAAAATAGACTATTTTAAAAATTAATTCAGATGTGCTTTTGGACAAGCTTTCTTTTTCATTCAACAATGCATTTATAAAAAGCTCTTTCAGGAAAGTGGAAGAGAAATGTGAAGCTCTGCATTTGGACAATGTTTCATGGCGTGTGTCTGTAAATTCCAACCATGTTTTCTGTCTTATTTTCCTGCAAGATGTTCATATTGAGAGAACACTTAAAACTGTCCTGAGTTTCCAAGAAAGCCTTGAACATTTCTTTTTAATTCATGTTTTCATAATTATTTTTTTATCAGCCCCCACATAGGTGACTATCACGAGGAAGGAAGGAATAAGCACTATACCATTAAATTTGCCTTCTTCTTGGCCACCTTGATAATTATTCTTTGTTAAAGTGTATTTATGAGAACTGAGCAAGCAGTCTTCCAGTCTGGGTCAGGAACGTGACACTTCCTACTGTATGAGCACTGTGTCATCCCTTTCTGTGACATACTATCCCAGCAGTTTTGCCCTCACTTTGTCATGCTGTCTAACTTTACAAAGAGTTTTGCATATGGAAATGTCAGGCTGAAGACTGTTGTATGCAAGCAAATTTTGTGTTCTAGAGGAAGACCTTCAGTGACACCAACAGATGCATGGATGTATCATTTAGATGTCTTTCAATATACAAAGCTTTTTCATAGTTGAGTAATTACAAACCAGGTAACAAAGGTATGTACTGTGATATGCTCCTGAATTATGCCAGATTGATAGACTAGGACATTGCTAAAGTAAATAAATAATATGCACTCACAGTGGGATGTGACTTTACCAGAAACTGATTGTTACCATCTAGTGTATTGTGAAACACAAAGCCTGTTATACTTAAATTGATTTGTTTAGCTTGTATAGCTGCTGTCATGTGACAGTTTTACAAAGTTCGTAACATTTTAATGAACACCTTTTTTATCACCTTAACAGTTGAAATATGACTTTAAAGGTACACCTGGGCAGAGGCAGAGCCAAACTGTGTTGCATGCCCATGTTCTTTGACTTCTATCAGAAGGGTCAGTAATCCAATGTCTGGCACTGGTTGTCGTCCTGTTTCTCCACTTTCCAAAGAGTAGAATTCAGTGGCCACTAGTTATATGCTGCTTTACTTTATTTAATCCAGAAAAAAGAAACGGCAGCAAGAATACAAGAACGTCTTCTTGTACCATGTGCTCACATTCATGACTATCGACCACCCAGAATAAGTCACAGGTATATTGTAGTGCTCAGTACCCCAATATTGTCTGCAAGTTCAGAACACTTGGGAATACCCATCCCAATCTGCCAGTATTCTCTACTTAAAGAGGCTGTCCTGTGTGTGTGTGTGGGGGGGGGGGTTGTGTTACCCCCTTAAAGATTGTCCAGCCACATCGTTTCACTGGAACCATTCCTCTCCCAAATGAATGTCCCCTTCACAAGTGAAGGATTCCCTGCAGGATGTGCTCAGTCTTTATGTGCCAGCATCTGAAGTAAATTAAAACATCCATTTTTCAACATAAAAAGGCCAAATTCTATAGAGTGGCATGATAAAGTCCTGACTGTGAGTCAGATAAACTGAATTCAATCCATACCTCAAACAAAGCCATTCTGGTGGAGGAAGTTTGTAGCCCCAGTAAGCCAATTTGTTTTATGCAGATTTAGGCCTTCATGACACTAGTGACCATAGGGCAGGAGACATGGGCTTGTTGGCCCTAAGCTAGTGATGGAAGCCCTCATGGGGCATGTATATGGAAGCATTCACATACCAGAGGAAGGTATAGGATGCCCTCGCATTGATGTGGGTGCCAACATTAGCCAACAGTGATGGGGTTGAGGCAGTAACAGAAACCTCCCTCATGTTTGCTAGTGTGATGGTTGTGCCATGGATTGCTGTTACCCCAGAGAGACTAGACCAAACTCAAGAAGCATCCCAAGTCTTTCAGTCCTGAGTCCAAACTTAGGTAAGCTATTACAGCACGTGTCTACTGGGTGTATGAGTTTACCATATTTCTGTGACAATTTCAATACATAGCCTTAATCTTACCTTTTCTTGTGTCTTTTAACATGCAGACTGTGGCACCCTACCTCCTTAACTGTAGCACTGTTATGGTGTAGTTCCATTCCTGTAGATGATTTTACATAATGAATCCGTATTCAGTATAATTTTTGACCTCATGAGTACTGTTATGAACATTTGATTCTGGATTTCTGTTAAATGCAGGTGTAATGGAACTGTTTATAATTAGGCAACCATTTTAAATGCTGACAATTGTTAGTGTATTTTAACTTAACAAAATAGTTATTTTTCATCTGTGCTTACTAATGTGAATACTGCTATTTCTCATTCTGACTGGCAAAAGTTTATTTTAATCTAAAAATAGATTTCACATTTACTGTGTAAAAACACATTTTTTGTATATAAGAAGTTAAAATGAGTACTACACATTTTCTTGAAAATCTGGGACAAAAAATGTTTAGGAAGTGATAAGATCATAATAACTTGGATGAACCACTTTTCACAGATCACATTTCATGCTGTCTATAAAGAGTATTTCATAGATTCACTCCTGCTGTCTTAAGACGAGCTTACCAGCCACCAAAATCAGAAACCTTCCAAATGTGACTCTTTGAATTAAAGTACTGTCTTACAGAATCTAATCAAAGTTACATTTTTCTTAATGATGGGTATCACTTTTGACAAATCATTTCCATTAAATTATTTGCCATTATCTACCATTCTATAACTTCTGAAAAAAAGTTTTACTTTCATACTAGTTTTTATGAATTGTTCATTTTGCAAATCTATTATTTTGTGTGTGTGTGTGTGTGTGTGTGTGTGTGTGTGTGTGTGTGTGTGTGTGTGTGTGTGTGTGTGTGTGTCTAATATTATACCTAGTCACTGGCACTGCTAAAAAGGATCTTCAATCCAACAAAGCTTACGTACTCAGTTAACAAATGATTAAATATGCAACAAAGTCTAGAAGATTTAGGATTTTTGTTTGGAAATGTTTACATAGATATTTTATACCCCAAGTAGACTCCAGAGAATTTTTCCTCAGGTAGACAGCAAATGATTGATGTGTGACAGGGTAGAAAGACATGCTTAAGAACATATTTTCTGGGAGTGCGGTGGGTTGGCGGACTTTAAGGATTCCCTGCAGGATGTGCTGTCAGAGATGCTGGGTGGGCGGATTAGTGTGACGAGGGCCATAATTTTTCTGAGCTATGATACAACATCGGAACTGCCTAGACATGGTAAGGCTTTGCTGTGTCTAATTTTGGTCGCTGCCAAAAAGTAATTACTAGAAAATGGAAATCAAAATCTAAACCAACTATATTAGAAGTAGTGAATATGGTAACAGAGGTAAAACAACTGGAATTGGGATGTTTAGAAAAGGGTAAGAGGAAACTACATAGGAAAAAATGTGAATTGTGGGAACAATACATACAGGGGAGCAATGGGTTTCAAAAGAAGGCAGGACTTAAATGAGCTGTGTAATGTTTGACTGAAAATGATTGGGTAGATTATAAGTGATGCGTAATGTTTGCAACTGGGAGTGCGTCAGTACGGTTTGTGATGTAAAATGCTTGCAACTAGGATCGTGTCTGTGTGTTTCATTTTCATTTATATAAATGTATGGTTGCTTATGTCATAAGTGATGGTTTAATAAAGATGTTTCTTGTTTAAAAACGGTGGCAGGAACTGAATATGAATAATGTATGTAATGTTGTGTAGGTTATATGAAATATAGCAATATACCTGAAATAAAATGTTTGTTAATGTAGTACAATTTGATTACTTTTGTATAAATGTAAATGTGCCTGTGTCACAAGTGATGATTCAGTAAAGGTGTTTAAAAAATGCAAATGGGTATTTTGACAAATATTAATATTTTAAATCTGATCTGCAAAATAACTGTTTCTGCAAAGTAATTCAGAAAATTCTGTACATTTTTTTTACTAATATGATCCATGTAATAAGAAGCTTCTGTTATTTCCCTAAGTGGATTTTCTCAAACTAATATTTCCTGAGTGGACAAGTGACAGAATAGATAGGAGATTGGTGGACTGCAGTAGATAGCAGTATATACCTAAATAAACCACCAGGTTCATAGGTATTTTTTTTGGCTTTGGGAAGTTTTTTTGTTTTTAAGACTACCTACTGACAAAGGCTACTGGGTTTATTTTGTGATGTTTCTTATCTTGATTTCAGTGGACTGCACCATAACCCATTTTCAGCTTTCCCAGACTAAGCAGTTTTGCATTTGCTATAAAAAACAGTCTCTTATTTCTGAGTAAGATATACAGTTGCACTCAATGAAGGAATCAAGAAATAGGGAGTTAGTATCAAAGGTGCCAGTTCTTGTTATGTATTACAGAAATAGATTACCAACTGATGGCACCATTGTGCAGAGGGATAAAGACCTAACTATGTTTTAAATGGCCTGACACTGATTACCAATCTAGGCACTGAAATAGCAGGCTGCCCACTGGGGAGTTTGGGAGTCAGTGGACCTGCCTTGGGGAGGGATGGTAGTCCTGTGCACTAAGCTGCTGACTCCCAACATAGGCTTAGAGATGCAACCGATACCATTAAGTACCATTGATTTGCACACCCACCAAGCAGCACTGCATGGCGTAGCTAGAATTTGTATTATCCATAAAAATGAGCATTTGTCAGATTAACTGATATTGTAATCCTCAGCTGTCAGGCTGCTGCAGAGGACTAGGGTTTAGTACTGCTATGGAAAACCCTGATAGCTGCTTAGATGATAGCCTCTCATGACTGGCTATTCCCCAAATAGGAATGAATAGGTCATGGGAACTCTGATGATTGGCAGGCAGTGCAGATGGAATGCACATAAAAATAGAAATACCAGATTACTGTTGCTAGAACTAAAGGAAGGGATTTGTCGCTCACTATTACCTCAACTTTCTTCCTGGAACACCACAATGAATAAGCCTTCCTATGAGTCCCTCCCTGAACTGATCTTAGTGTTAGCTAAATTCAAATGCCTGCCAGTCCATTTTAATCTGCAGAGGTACACAGCCTAGAATTTACAGGTGTCAAGAGTTTGCAAAGTGAGCTTGTTTCCCCTAAGGCTTTTGCATCATTAATAAAAATTTCTCTAAGAAAATTCATCATTTTTATCCTAACAACATTGGTTAATAGGTAAGTAGTATGCTAGCTGCCTTTATAGGCCATTTTAAGCTTGGCGAATTTCACTTTTTGTGCTCGATATAACCTATCCCATTTTTTATAGATTTCCAATCCATAATGTATGACAGTTGGACAATATTATAGTGCCTTTGGGGTATACTTTAAAAGACATAAGAACATTTGATACATTTGGGGCTGGAAGACTTTTGTGATGTAACGTCTGATAAATTTTCAGATGAAAAAAGTTTTAAGTTCAAATTTATGGGCTGTATTTCAGACCATTCAAGCCTGTCAATGATTTTAGTAAATATGATTAATAAAACTTGGAATGTTTTGAAGGAAGATATTAACTTAAACACAGTCTTACCTGACACTTTAAAATTTTCATACAAAAGTGGTGAAATATGTTGTTCGTATGTTTGTACACAGCTATTTTCACTTCCCAAGAATTGAAATTCCATTTCAGTTTAACCACAGGGATATTACTTCCCTTTGGTCATTGTAATGTGTGTGGTATAATAGTTGAATAAGTGGCATACATCAGCTGCATCCCATTCACTGTAGTGAAGTCTTGTAGTTGTGGTACTGAGAGAGTTATGAATGTTCTGGGTTGTTCCTGTGGTCTTACATGTACTGAAAAGACAAAAAGAAAATGTACGATTAGGCGGTGGGAACATGCTCTTTTTGTTTGGTCGTTTATCCAAGTCCATACGTTTGTGATCTCAATGACTTTAGCATATTAGGTTTGTTAGCCTCTCAACCCCCCTCCCTTTCTTTTGGCTTTTATCTTTCCCTTCAGCAGTGTATTCTCTAGTGAAGCCTGTGCTTGCATTATGTGGCCAAATTATTTGAGTTTTAGTTTTACTGTCCTACCTTCAAGAGAACAGTCTGTGTTTGTTTCCTTGAGTATTGACTACATCTTCTTGCAGTCCATGAAATTCTCAAAAGCATTCATATTCTGGAATATTACAGGTTATGTTATAGTTAGTTTCCTGTGGCTCTGTATATGTTATCTTTATTTTCCTGGTTTATATATGTCCTAGAAGATAGTATGCATACCAGAACTGTTTTGGATAATGTGTGTGGGCCTTTAAAAGTTTTCAAGTTTATGAACTATTTCTTTCTTTCTTTTTTTTTTTTTTTTGTTAGTTTTGTTCAATATTATCTTTAGTTTGATTTTTAAGAGTTTGGAATTATTTTCTAAAATATATAGTGTCAGTGTTCCATTGTTTCCTGCATTAGTGAGATACACCATTTGCTGAATTTCTGAAGTTAGCCAAAATGGAGGACTGTTTCTTTGTTTCTTTTTGTATAGAAGTGCTAGTGTGTTTAGAATTATAGAAATGTATCAGTGAAGAACTGTACAGCATTAATCTAGACTGATATGTTCAGTGAGACTCCAGTTATATTCAGTAAGCCAATTTCTAAATGATTCTTAGAAATATTTGTAGATCAAAATTAAGCTTTGTTTCACATGTTATATTTAGGATGGGGGTCACTTAATGAATCTGGTACCATTCCTGATTGACTAAGTTAAGTCACATTGTTAGTACCCAGTCACGTACACTTTGCGTACGTGATTTATTATATTTTATTTTATTTATCCTTTGTTGATCAGGTTAGTCCCATTATGCTGTTAGCCTATTTTCAGGGGAGACCCAAGGTGGTATTTATACTACTGGGGGAATTTGGCCAGGACATGGGGTATATTCTTTTCAATAGGTGCTGTTGGATCTTTTGCGTGAACCTAAGCTACCACCAACTCAAGCAGATGGGGGACTCTGTTTAAAGTTTAATTTGAAAGATGGCACACTCAGGAGAGTAACACCCCACTTATGCTGCACTGCAGTGTCAGCAATTGATCTGCCTGGTGTGGGAATAGAACCCACAGGCTTCTGCACTGAATGCTTCTGTGCTACCTGTTCCACCAATGACACTGCAAATCATTGATTTAGCTTTTCTAGTACAGTGTGAAATTAATTGAATAAAGACATTTGATTTTACTGGTATGTGACATTTTTAGAATAATTTTTATTTAGTTGTCCAGTAAATATTAAAATCTGCAGTGGTAATGCTACCTCTCTTGTTTGGAGTTCTGCATGATATAATGTCTTGTAAAGTTTTCAGTATCATTTGATGTTGTAGTTGGAGAAATGTATATTATCATTACATGGAGTATATTATGTGTATTCAGTTTAAGTTGGGTTATTAATATTTCTGATTTGTCAAATGTTGGGACAGGTAGATGACACTTTGCTAATTGAAGTTAGTTAGAATATAAGATTGCCCTTCTTACAGGTCTGTTAGATATTCTAAATAATTTAATAGTACTGTAGTCTGGCAGTAGTATTACTCCATGATTTGTTTTTGTTTGAAGTCATGTTTCTTTAATACATAATCTATCTGGCTTCTAAAAGTCCACCTAACTATGTATAACTACAATTTTGTTACATACACTTTTGGTATTTTTATGACATAGGTTTAGACCTTGAAAATTGTTTAGCAGTTGGGTTACCTTGTAAAATCTTGTTTTGCTATAAAGAACATGTTTTACATTTAGTTGTATATCACCATATGGATGGAGGTTTACAAATAACAAACAGTGTTGTGGTAGTAGAGTCTAAGTTTTTCCAAAACTTTTTGAGTTCTTTCTTTAGAAGTATGACATTTATAAGTATATTGTGTCAATCTTTCTGAAGAGATCTCTTGTATTCCCGTATTTCCTGACTCTTATTTTCCTTCCACGGCTTTGCACTACTCCTTGTCTCGTATTGCTGTCCTCTGAAACCCTACGTTCACTTTTGACAGATTTTCCCAATCTCTATTTCCTTTTGAAGCTCCTCTTTCCCTGGCTACTTCTAAAATCTCCACAGACTGTCATTATGTTTTCTTAATTTTCTTCTTCTCTTTGGAGTGTTCTTGTGGCCACCTCCTGGTAAATATCACAAACATATTTCAATAGTTGTTTAAGTGCTGTATCTACTAGATGTAATCTCTTAAATTTGCACTTCACCTCTAATACATATTCACTTGAAATATTATTGAGATGACATCTATTTGGTGTGGATGCTTTTCTTGTTTTCTTTAACTTAAGCCTAACCTTTGTTATATGAAGATGAAAGTCTGAGCCACTGTTAGCTCTGGATCTTGGTTTTGCTGACTGCATAGACCTCTTCCTTGTGTGACTGCAAAGGACACAGTCAGTCATTCTGATTTTGGCGATGGCCATCTGGTGAGATCTGTCTGCAAAGCCTTCTCTTAGGCTGCTGTAAGAGGATGCTTTTAATGATTAGTGAATTATCTTGTCTGGCTTCTACTCATTTCTGTTCTGCTTCATTCCATGCTCCAAGGTCAGACATGACCTTTATTCCATGCTCCAAGGTCAAACGTGACCATTATTCCACTTGTTCTTTGACTACCAACTTTAGCATTCCAGTCACCTATGATGAGTGTAGCTTTGGTATGTTACTCCCAGATGGTGCTTCAGATAATCATGTCTGGTTGTCTTCTTCGTCTATGGCACCTGTAGATGGAGCATAACTTTGTTTTGCTGTAATATTGAATGGTTGGTGTTGCAACTGATGGATTGTGACACCCTTTTATTATCTATGATGGTTACTCCATTTCTTCTACAAGAGGATTATCTGATGTTAAATAACCCATTCTAGTCAATTTTAGCTCACTAATATCCAACAGGCCAATGTTTATTATTGTCATCTCATCCTTAACCACATCACATTTACCTTGGCCTTGGTTTATAGTTGCTAATTTCCAAGTTACAGTGGAGTATAGCCCTTTGGAACACCAGACCTTTCTTTCATATCTGAGCACCTCAACAGATGCTTGTCCATGGTTTCAGCTTTAATGCAGCTACAGCATAACTTCTAGTACTAATCTTATTTGTTCTCTGTTCTTCCCAGTAGTATGCTGGAAACTGCAGAATAGAGTCTCATCTTTTGTAGATATTTTGACATGTCGTCTCTGGTTGCTTTTTTTCCATAGGGTGTTCTTGGTGATAATACTGGAGTGCATTGCTGTTACCTTCTCTAGTGGATCATGTTTAGTCTGTTCTCTCTCTTTCTCATGACCTGCCCTTCTTAGGAGTTCCTATATGGTAGCTCAGCTTCAGTGGGATACAAAAGTCTCTTCACCTTGACAAGATGGCAGTCCAGAAAGGGAACATCTTAAAGATATTATAATTAAAAAATCCACTGAATCCTGCGTCTTTGCATATTTTTGGAATATAATTAATCAGCTACAGTATTGTATAAGTTCTGTTTAATGATGAACATAGAAATAAAGACGTGACTATGAAATAAGAAACATTAGTTCCACATGGTGTTGACATGGATTTAAATTAGAAATGACTTTTGTAAATATCAAAATGTTTTATTAGGACTGTTTTTTTTATTCGGTTTTTTTTTGTAAGATTTTTGTTTTAGTTGGTCATATTCATAACAATTGGCTTTAGGTTGTTTCAAGTTGATTGGTTCAGTGAAGACTTAATTGTTAACTGATCTGTTAGAGAAGCTTTTATATTATATAAAGTGTCTGTTTTCTTTACTATGCAATCCCTTGAAGGTCACTTTTGTCCCAGGTGCTAGAATGTGTGATCAAAATATTGAGCGTGATATTAGTTATTTTTATTATTAACAACAAATTTAGCACTGAGTCATCTAGCCCCCTGTCAGTTCTGACCTATTAAAGAAAATATTTTCACACTTTATGCGATCATTTATGCTGATTAGGGGGAAACTTTATGACTCAGTGCCACACTACGTTTTCAGGATAAACTTGCATCACAGCCATACTTTGACTTAATTTCCCAAGGAAAGAGTAACTGTTCCTGAGGTAAGGAATTCTAAACGTTACTTAGGTTTGAGTTCTGGCCTGAAGTAATCCTTCCTTAAAGTGGCATCACTGTAGAACAGCTGTTAAGAAATACTTTTATACACCTTTGTCAGTGACATAAAGAAAGGAACCAATGCATTTAATAATAATGAAAGACTGATTTATTTATAAAATCAAAGAAGTGCAATATATACAAAATGTACAAAGTTTCATTGTGATAGTTTTCGCAGAAGTAGTAGTTCTGTATAATACCTTTTAGACAGAATAAAATATTTCTAGCTGTAGACAAGACTGACTGGGTCATGCTGTTCAGAGAATACTCTCCCTGATTTAAATTATAATAATGAGAAAAAAAAAAAAATATATATATATATATATATATACACATTTCAGGCTGATCTAAATGGTGTAAAATAAATAAATGTAAACAGTGTAGAAAAAAAGCAGGTGTGCCTTTGATAATATATGCCTTCATGGATCTCCTGAAGTCAGCCTTCAAATCGCACAACAAATCTAAAGAATTAGTGATTTCCATATGAGGTGAGCATGATAAGCACATGAACACATACCAGAAGTGTATAGACATGCCTGGGAGGCAACAGCAGCCCTTCACCATCCAAACAGAGCATTGAGACTGGACAGTAGTGTAGAAAAAGCTTCCTTAGCTATGCAGGACTCAGATTATGTAGTGGTCGAATGCTAATAGTCCAACCTTGAATGCCAGCCTCACTACTGATGGCAGCTGGTGTGAATTCTGTGAAGCCAGAGTAACATTGTCATATTATTTGTCTTTCATCAGTAGTCTGGTAGCATTAAATATGTTATTGGTGCTTGAGTTAATTATTGTACAGCTGCAGTAGTCTAAACAGGAAGAGGTCAGTGCATGAATGCACTGATGGTATCAGGTGCCTGTTTCCATAAAACAAGCAGTTTTGTATGACGATACTTGAAACTACAGTATAGCCAGTTTCAATGAAGTCCGGTTAATGTCCATTTTTCTTGACTATGATGCTTCCTGTCTTGTTAAGGTAATCTTCTGTGAGCAAAGTTTAGAGTGATGTCCAGTCATTAAATGTGATTGGCTCCTTGAAGATGTTCAGGAGGCATACTGTAATGTACTTTAGAAAAGTGCCTCTCCAGGAGCATTCCTATAAAGTAGTTGGTTTGCCCACTCCCGAGAGCTAAAATAAGGCAGTATTAAGGCACTAGAACCTGTAATTACAAATCCCGTAGTAACTAGCCACTAACTTTATTACATATTTGTCATTTTATACAGTGGGTTTGAGGAATAAAACCAGCTTAGTCTTGCGGAAAAAAGAAAATACTTTCTCTCACCTTGTTATAGAGAGAGAATAAATTTTTTATGCAGTTTGTCATTATTGTTTTCAGATAAAAAAGAGGAAAACATTTAAAAACACAAATATTCTACAGGGGGACCATCAAGAGCATCCTCTCAAATAACATTATGGTTTGGTATGGTCCTGAGGGTAGTGAGGACAGTGGAAAAAGTCACTGGTTCCTCACTCCCATCCATGGATGATCTGCACAAGACTCGGTGTGTGGGAAAGGCTAGAAGATAATCAGTGATCCCACTCACCCTGCCCGTGGCACATACTTCCTCCTTTCCTCGGGCAGGCGGTATCGCAGCTTACACTGCAAAACATCTAGACTGAACAGGAGCTTCTTCCCTCTATCCATAAGGCTGCTAAACTTGAATGCCAGGCATGACAGATCAATATGCCACTTGCTATGAAGTATCAGCTGTAGTAATCACTCTGGCAAACTGCTTCAGTAACTGGTACAGTTAGCCTGATTTCTTATGCTATTACTTCCTGAATGTGCAATAATCAGGAATGAGTTACCACTCCATGCATGCACAATATGAACATCACAGTATATCATACTACAGTTGATGAAGTGCAATATTCTAAGCAATCACAATTTGAAGTCATAGTCTTGCAATACCTACTAGTATAATACTGTCTAATGTCTTCTGCTCAGTTGTGGAAGTTTATTGTGGTGTTAATATTTTAATTATTGCTGTATGTGCATTAGTCTTACTATCATTCAGACTGTGTGTTCATTGTTATATCTTGCACGGGGACCAAAGCAATGTAATTTCATTCAGCTTGCACTGCTGTGGATATCTGATCGACAATAAAGTTTACTTTGACTTTGACAAAAACATGACCCAGTAACTAATATTTTACTTCTGTAATGGCTGTCTTAGTTATCTCAGTACATTTATATTTTTACTTTCCACATCTGAAGTAGATTTCATAGGATCGTTGGAGGTTACTAGGTTATTGGCCCTGAGGCCCTTATAAGCCTAGCCAAGAATTTAGCCTATGTTTAGACAAATCAGCACCTGATGCCCCTGTCTACCAGGGACATGGGTTTGAATCCCAGGGGTATGTTTTGTTTCCCATCCAGTTATCCAGGTTGTGCTTAAAAAGGGATAAAGAGGTGGTACTCTGCTTGATGTGGAGAGGGAGTCTGTTCCATAGATGGGGGAGTCTCTTGGACATAAATCTGTCCTGCCAACAAGTCCTGATGTCACAGACCAGGTTGAGGACGCGCGTGCGAGTTACTTAAGTGGAGCTTAACTTGCGGATATGCAGCAGTCCCATCAAGGTGGGATTCTTGATCGCCTTGTATGCCAGACAGAGGTCACCCATGAAGAGTCTGTATTAAACCAAAGAGGGATAGGGCTTTTAGCCTATCTGTGTATGGTAGATGTTTGAGGCCATGGATTCTCCTGGTGAAGAGCCTCTATGGTCTCTCCAGCTGCTGCATGTGCTTTACAAGGTACACGCCGAAAGGGGTGCTGTACTCAATAATGGGCCTTATAAGGGAAAAATACAGGGATGCTATGACCTCCTTGTCCTTGGATGAAATACCCTTACTTATGAGGTGGACCATGTAGAAAGCTTTCCATACAATGGAAGCAACATGATGGTCAAAAGTCAGGTTGCTATCAACCTGGGTGCCAAAATCCCTCATGACTGATTGAGTGCTTACGACGTTGTTATTAATGTGATAATTTGTGGGGACGTCACTCTCCCCAAAGGGGATGATGATGCATTTTTTGGTATTCAGCTTGAGGCCATGCTTCTGGCACCAGTAGTTTGTCTGAGTGAGACCCTCTTGGAGGATGTCAACATCCATAGGGGAATTGATGGCAGCACCCAGCTTGGAGTAATCTGAAAACTTGGTCAGCCATAGCCCACTGGTTTTAGCTTGCACCTCAGAAAAGTATATCCTAAATAACAGAAGCCCGGAGACTGAACCCTGGGGTACACCACTTGTTACAGGTCTACTGCTTGAGGTGGTTTCCCCTATTTTGACTATGTGGGTTCTATCAGTGAGCCAGTTTGTTATCCATCTGGTAACATATGGATTGATGCCTAGTTGAGAGAATGTATCTATTATGCCCAAGTGGGGAATAGTGTCAAAGGCTTTGGCCAGGTTAAAGTAGGAGGTGTGCACCATTTTCCCCTCATCCATGGCTTTGGTGACTGTCTCAAAGAAGTCGACCAAATTTAGCAGACATGACCTCCCCTTGAGAAGCCAAACTGTATGGTATTAATTGTTTAGAGGTTGCCAATGTCCATGATAATCCGTTCCATGGCCTTGCAGATCAGGCTAGTTAGGCTGATGGGTCTATAATTTCCTGGATCGGTGGATGCTCCACCTTTGTGTAAAGGGATGGCGGTCCTCTACTCAGTTGGGACAAAGCCAGTACTCAGGCTTTGTTTAAATAGGGTGCCTAATGGTGCTGCAAGTTTCTGCCTGAGTTCACGTAGGATGCAGCCTGGCATGTTATCGGGTCCCATGGAGGCTGTATTTTTTTTGCCTTTGAGAGAGTAGTGATGACTCATTCACTAGATATAAAGGGAAAGGGGCAGGTACTGAAGATGTTCTGATTTACTGATGGGGACAGAGGGGTAAAGTGTTTGCTGAATTTTGTTCCTAGATGTACTTTTGGCCAGTGTGGATCGGTACATCTATTTCTCAGTGTCACCTCAGGACAAAGCCAGGACTGTGTGTGCCTTTTATGGATTGGCATGTTTACCTGAGGTACTGTGTGCAATAGATTGCACTCCTGTTGCAATTAGGGTCCCTTCTGGTCCACAGGAAGTGGTAGTGCAATAGAAAATGCTACCATTCCGTCAGCTGCCAAGTAGTGTGTGATGCATGATGGTGCATCACCCAATGTCTGTGGCCAGTATGTGGCAGTGCCCTTGATTCCCATATCTGGCACACCAGCTCATTCTACCTCCTTTTCTTGCATAACAGGATGCCTGGTGGTCATCTTGTTGGTAAGTGGGAAAAGATAGATAGGTTTATTTTTTATTGTATTTAAATAGTTCATGATAAAATAAATTTCTGAATACTAAACAGTTTTTTTTTGTTTTGTCTCCCCTGTCCCCCACATTCTCTTTCTTTTTTAAATTTATTTTATTATTTTTTCAGGTGATGCTAGATATCCACTGGAGCCATGGCTTATGACACCAGTGAGAAATCTAACAGAAGCTGTAGAGGAGATGTATAACACATCCCTGTCCCAGACACGTATTTTCATTGAGGGGGACTTTGGCCTCCTAAAGAACCATTTTGGGTGCCTGGATGAGTCTAGGGTGCCCTTCAGTATGACCCAGCTAATGAGTACAGGATTTTGTTCTGCATAATGTGGTCCATTTTAGTGGTGAAGTGACCTATGCTCTCACTGCAGCTCCCAGTTCAAGTCTCTTTATAACTAATGATGACCAACAGGCTGCAGTAGTAAGGGACCCCATGTGGCAGGCAAATGCATGGCATGTGGCTGTGAAGGTAAAGAGTTGACTTCTAGTCTACAACTATGGACCATGACATTCAGGTTACTGTTTTCTTTATTGTAAACGATACATAGAGTATAACTGATGTATATCGTAATTGGGCTATGCTGTGTGGTGTATGATCTGATGTCACTTTTCAGTCTGACATTTTCTCTCATCTTAAATTTTTTTTATTATCTTTTAGAAAAGTTACTCATATTATTTTTACTTAAAGTCATGTCTGACAGCTTACTCACTCCTGTTCAGTGATGTCATAAGACATTGTAAAAAAATAATTCACATTTTTGTCTGCTTTGATGAATAAGGTTTGCTTTACTGATTAGTTAATTATACAAAAGTAATGAGTATTGTCAACAGTTATTTAATTATACAAAAGTAATAAATATTGTCAACAGTGAAATACTTCATGAGTTAGTGTATTGCAAATTTAAGGAAAATTAATTACACTGCTTTTTATGTCATGCCATCTCTGCTTAGATTATTCTATGGTACTGCACATCAGATTAGTTTTACATTGTCATGTACAAAAAATTCTGACTTCAGAAACATAAAAACTACCATCATTTGTGCAGTGAGAAGGGTGAAGAGGAAGCAGTATTTGTTTACATGACAAGATACTCATTTTAATGTGCTTTTTGCTTATGATATATTTCTCCTGCAATTTGTGGTGCTTTACTACTTTTGTGTTGTATGTAACTGCCACCTGTAGGAATGGAAATCCATGTAGCATTATTTTTGTGTACCTTTCATTGATGGTGTACATACTAATTTTACAGGGATGAAATGCATACATTTGCAAACTTGCCCCCCACACACACATACTCCCATCCCAGTTAAACAGATGGCTTTGTCTTTTAAGCTGTTTCACAGTAGTTCAAGATCAAATGAGTCATACATATCCTGTATATAGGCTAGGTGATAGTACAAATGATTTTGAGGAAAGGCTACCATGAGAACCGTAAGGTGAGGTGGTCCGATGCCACAACCTACTTAATGCAGGTGATCCTGTATGACATGGGAAATATGACCATGGGAAAGAAAAAAAGATTTAATATGGCACTATATTTATGCAATGGAAAAAGCAAATACATTCAAAGGCATCCATGTATGGAAAATTTTACAATATAAAAAATAAGAAAACAAATAGGGAAAGTAGAAAAGAAGATTAATAATGGAGAAGTTAAAGAAGTAGAAACTGAAGTTATAGACGACCTTTGAAGTGAGGGATTTAGTGTAGAAAATGCAACTGAGTTAACATCACATCATGATAGAACAGTGAGTCCCCAAATTAAGCAGAAACAGATGGAATGGGAAGCATCTGATAAGTTGCCACATGAAGATTCTCTGGAACATTACTTAGGAAACCAGTACAAAAGTTCAGCTAGAGTTGCACAGCAAAGGTAGGAACAGGAAACGGTGGCAACTATGAGCAGTTAATGTTGTGATGAGATGATAGGCCAGTGAGTTATCATATGAAAGAGCAAAGAATGACACAGGATATAGCTGAAGAGAATGTGTCATAAAAAGATGGAACGTTTTGCAGAATGCCTGCAGGAATTGAATAATAATTGAAAAATAAAGAATATGCCCTCAGTTTAGAAGAAGATGATCTAAGGGAAGCGTTGCTTGATTTAATAGGTATGATATGGATAGACACATTAAGATTGATGAAAGACATAGATTACAGAAAGTCAATAAGACCCAAAATGTTAGAAGTCTGATAAAGCAAATGATCACAGTAATTAAGACTATTAACAGAAATTCATGTGATGTAACAGAAGAAAATATGATATATCACTGTACAGTAAAATTAATAACAGATAAAGGCTTACCACAAAAATACAGGGCAATAAGGAAAAAGAAATCAAATGCCATCATGAAAGTATCAAATAGAGAAAGCTATAAAGCAATTAAGGCGAGATGTGCCACTGTTGGCTGAGTATGGAAGACAGAACAGATCAACAAAATACTTAGACATGATAAAAGCAATGTTCAGTATTCAAATAGACCAGGATCTATTGTACAGTATTGCAAATAATAAACTAAAGATGTCAGTACAGGCAGAAAAAAAAAAGATAGAAGATATGCAGCTAATATACAAGAGAAGTGCAAAATAATTCATTGATGACCCAAAAAAGTTTTTAAGAATTGGGAAACAAAGCAAAAAT
This sequence comes from Protopterus annectens, assembly GCF_019279795.1. Classification (NCBI taxonomy): domain Eukaryota; kingdom Metazoa; phylum Chordata; order Ceratodontiformes; family Protopteridae; genus Protopterus; species Protopterus annectens. Next base: position 1,746,024,708 of record NC_056739.1, on the reverse strand, counting down.
AATAGAAACACCATTAAAAAAGAAGAAATAGACATATTTTGGAGACATATCTATGGAGATTCCATGGAACATCACAAAGATGCTGAATGGCTAGAAGAAGTAAAAGAAATAGTAAAAAGTTCAAATGTACAGGATATGAAATGGGATGAAGTAATAGATAGAGGCACTGAAACAAAATTAAGGAAAGCTCGTAACTGGGAAAAAGACATGCCCAGATGCAGTACCTAACATCTGGCTAAAACTATTAACATTGTTTTTTATTATTATTTATTTATTTATTTACTGGGAACTTCCAACTGGACACAGGTCCTTTTTCAGTGGAAACTTGGGGAGAAAAGCTCCACAGAACAATACGTGAGCAGCAGAGTACAAGAAGAGTAACTGAATATGCATACAATAGCAAATACATACTGCAGCAACCATTAGATATGCATACAATATGAAACATAGTAATGAAATTTAGCCCCAAGTAAGAACTACTTATATGTGCACTCAAAACTGACATCAACCTGGTTAACAACTGGAAAAAATTATACTCCTCCTTAAGAGTGAACCTGCAAGATATTCTAAAACATATAGACCAATAACTTGCCTTCTGATGATGTATAAACTATATACTGGCATGGATGTTGACAGTTTGTTTATTTATTTATATTTGTTTACCAGAAAAGTCTGACTGGATGAGTGCCCATTTTCAGAGGAGGCCTGGGGAGAAAAGCTCCAGAGCCAACCAACATATTACATTAGCTTACATTAGCTTATTACAGTGCAACAGTGAATGCTTTCACATGCAAGAAAGAATATACAGTAATGGATAGCACATCATTTTTGCATATATTAGATGAAACCTAGTTGCACATTAATTACAGCCATTAGATATTACTAAGGAGACTATATACATGATACAGTTGGTCTTTACAATGATATGAGTCATATCAGTATGATCTGAGATTTAAACATTTTTTGTTTATTATAAATTACTTAGTATACATATCTTATAGTACAAGGTTGAGAGAGGAGGGGAATTACAGGAGAGGGTAAGTAAGAGATAGAAACGTTTGTGTTTATTAGTAAAGTGTGGGGTATGGATAAGGAAGAAGCAAAAGGGAGAAAGAAGATCTAGGGGACGGTATAGTGATAACAGTAGTATAAGGTATAGGTAAAAGAGGCAATAAATTATCAGTTACAGTTACAAATTAAGGAGCTATTTGATTAACCTGATGTAGAACATGAGTAGAGCCATGCTTATAGTCATTTAGGAGAAAACTCAATGAAGGCAATAGAAAAAATAGTAACAAATGAAAGTCGTATGAAACAAATGATCATTTGTTCCTAAATAAAGTCATAGTAGAGAATTGTAGAATGAGGAAGAATCTAAGTATGGAGTGGATAGATTACAAAAAGGTATTTGACAGCATCCACATTCATGGATAAAGGAGTGCTTACAGATGTGTAAGATCCACCTTACACTGATCAATTCCATGAAACAGTGGCAAACCACTTTGCAGTAAAGCCATAATAAATGAAAAAAAAAAATTATCCCTGGGATAAAAATTCAAAGGGAGATATTCCTGGGTGATTCTTTGTCACTGCTGCTCCTTTGTCTTGTCCTTAACCCATTAAGCTGTCTACTTATGACCAATGTAATGTGCCATTTCCAGACAACAAATTGTAATGACATCTCCTCTTCTTTTTGTGGGTAATTCAAAACTGTATATTTCATTAGATGAGAACCTGAAAGCATAACTGGAAGTGGTGAAAACTTTCTCAGATAATATAAGAATGTTATTTGGTGTTGATAAATGTGCAAAAGCAACATTTAAAGCATAAAAGCTGCATCTCAAAGAAAATATCAGTCTGGGACAGGAATGTGATGTAAAGGAACTTGATCAAGAGGGAGTGTATAAATATTTGGGGATTGATGAAGGAGAAGGATTGACAATAAAACATGAACAAATGCGAACAAAACTCAGTAAAGAATATTTTAGGAAACTAAAATTAATGTTGAAAACAGACCTGACATTTAGCAATAAAGTCCAAGCTGTACACCAATTTGCTCTTCCTGTTCTAACTTATAGTTTTAGGGTGATTGACTGACCCTAAAAGGTATTGTACGAGTTGAACAGGAAAACAAGAAAAATGCTTCACACTTATCAAATGTTATATAAGTGTATACCAAGATGATATATTCCTCTGTCTGAAGGAGGTATGGGCCTTTTCGAAATTGATTACATGTACAGAAGTGCAATTGTAGGACTGCATGCATATCTTCTGCCCCCCCTCCCCCAATTAGTGGTAGGGGAAATTGCATTCTGTCTGGCCTTGCTTCTAGCACATGCTATTATATAATTTACCCTTTTCTTGCACTGTGCCAGTGTTCGATGCCACCCACTGCATTAGTTTCAACAACTACTTGATCCCAGGCCTTGTTTCTCTTGGCTTGTCTGGGCCCCCCATTACAAAAAGAAGTTTTCCATATTTTCCATCACTACTTCATATCAGTAAAAAATGACAAGAAAATCATAGCCAAGCTACAATTTTAATTGTGTGATTCCTTAAAAACTCTTGTTAAAGAGGATAATGAGATGTATGCAAATGACCTCTTAAGGACATCAGGTGTTTCAGCTACATGACAATTCTGAATGCCCATGACCTTTTTTCTTTTTAAGCCTGTTAATGAACAAATTCAGGCCAATAATGCCAAACCCCACTAGCTGTGGACATGCATATTTCGGTCTTCTTTTGACTTCATCAGCACAGCATAAGTGAACTGTAATGAAATAATATTTGAGTGTTCCTTATTAAATTATAATATATATTTTAAATATTTCCTTACTGTAGTAAGTTTGCAGTATCCTAATGCATCTACTGCCTATCTCAGCTATCACTGAATTAATGTGGAGATGCTCAAGTTATTGTTTTTACGTGCCACACAATCTGCATGTTTTCTTAACATTTTAAGCATGACTGCATTTAGCCATGATTCCCTGCAATATTTGGGGGAAAAAAGTAACATGAACCCTCAGGCTTTGGAGAAGTAATTGGCAACTTTTTAATGCTAAAGTTTACACAATTCATTAGTTTGCAAGAAGTAGACATGTTTTCTATAAAATGTTGCCTTTCCTTATTCATCGGAAATGATTTTTGCTGACCTTATTTGAGTATCCATGTAGCACCACTGTTTGCAGATAACCTTAAGTTGTTTGCAAAGCCTGGACTATTACCAGCCTAAAAGTTACAAATATAACAGCTGTAAAGGCAATTATAGAAGGAAAAAATTAACTTATAAAATGTGGTTTGAACTTTGAAATATTTATGTACAACCTTTACCGCTGAAAATTGAGCAAAGCATGATACGCATTGATATTTATACGATTATTTGAAAATAGGATACTGGTTATGTGGGCCAGATTTGCAGGAGCCTGTCATCTGTGAAAGTCATATTCTGGGGTTTATTTTAATTGTTGCTTACAGGAACATGAACTTTTCCTAAATTGTTAGTTGTCCTCATATTATACAACAAAAATAAAAGTAATGGGTTCCACAACCTTGAAAGTACCTGTGTGACTTGGCTTTTAACTGTTCTCTTCATGTTCACTTAAAGCCGCATTTTGTAAAAGTTGCAGCAGGAAATTTGCATTGCTTATCATCTTTTTCCCACTCTCTCTCTCTCTGCAGAGAGATCAGAGTGAGCAAGGTGCTTGATTTATAAATGGGGTACAAATTACCTTGCTGTAATATATATTGTATAGAGTACATTCTTGGTCTCTGTTTCTTTTCTTGCTTAATGCGCACTTCATGTACTTCTTATCAGGTGCTGTACCATGATTTCAGGCAGACGTTTATGGAAAAAGAACTGAAGGGCCACAACAACTGTAAGGCACATTCTGCATTGCGGCTGCAAGTAACAGGTTTTGCACTTTGGTCTGTGCAGTTAATAGTATCTTGCAGTAGTTACTGACTGTTCCTGCATGAAATGGGAACAAAAGTAATCATGTTATAGACTTTTATAATACATAAAGCATACTTAATGCATTTCTAAAGTCATGTTCTTTTGGAACGCTAGTGAAAATGTGAGCATTCATTGTAAAATGCACTGTGTGCTTTATCTTCATTGTATGTAATGATTTGCAATTATCAATAACAAATTGTCATCACCCTTTCTTTTTCCTTTTGCCAAATTACCAGCACAATATAAAAGCAGATGTGTTTCTTCTTTTTTTTTTTTTTTGAAAGGAGAGGCGGATAGGGCTGCCTTTCTAAATGATTTTTTACCCAAAAATCAGTTTGATCTCAGAGTGAGGACATTCAGTCATGCAATGAAAAGGCATAGAAGAACAATTCTAAAGACATATGTGGTGCCCCAAGCCCTTTCACTCTTTGAGTCTATATGCAGGGTAATAATGAAAATTAATGAGAAGAATGCTCCAAAAGGGTTTGTGTGGTCACTATTAGCTGTGTTCCATAATTCAGTAAACCCACGTACTACTTATCTGTTTTATTACAAGTATTGAACCAAAATACAGAATGTGTAACCTGAGGCCTGCTAGGTGGATGGCATTCTTTCAGGTACACATATGCACATTTTGTTTGTGGAACCACAACTTTCAACATCTGTATAGCGAATGTTGCTTCATGTTTCCCAGCTCACTCCATAGTGAGTTGGGCACCATTTTATGGCTTTGATGACTAAAATAGAAGAAAAAATACCTTTCCATAAAAAATCTCTAAGTCGTGTTCTTAAGGCGTTTTGATATTTAAATATGACTTAAAATGTTTGTGTTACCCATCAAATATTTAACAGTTAAATTCAACCTGCCTTCCTTGAATATTAGATCCTGTGCTTTGGTTTACACTGGAAATAAATTGATGGCCAGGGTATGACTTAAGATAACAGTGAATCTTTGACAGTCTAACATCCAAGCAGCATAATAGATTTCTCTAGCATACTTATTAGGAGGCATTCAGTCAGGTAGCCAATATTTGGTCATGTATTTGTTGGTATACTAAACTAATGTTATTAATTGTATCATTGATTATCTGCAGCACTGTAGAATCAGTTTTATATTTTGACTTGAATTAATTGCATCAGTCTGTGTCCTTTGAAAGGTGTTCTCATGGGTGCAGTAATATTCTAGTTCTTGGCTGGACTAATATATTTCATTAAGCAGCTCTGCAGTTTGCTCCTTGCTAGTACTTACAGATCTAAAAGCTTATTAATCAAAACTGCAGTATAATGTCATGCTAACGATATGTAAGGTGAACAGCACTGAATACATGAGGCAGTTATTATGACACCAAGTTGCAGTCATTAATAGCAGACTCCATCTTCATTTAGCACTGTTTGGTTACTCAAAGCACTTATTAATACCTGATACTATCAATTTCTATTTTGGATGTTAAATGGTACTATATAACTACTCTATGTACATTTGTTTTTGAGTTGTAAGATACAATAAACACCCATAATGACATCTGATGCTAATATGTCATCTGATGCTATGTTACCACTGTGGTTTGTATCTGTAAATAACATGTGATAATGTTCTGTTCCTAAAGATAATTTGTCTTTGTTGAATGTTTGCTGGTGTGTAGCAGTGAGGCACACTAACTTTTTGACAGACTGTCTAATCTGATTTATTGAGGATGATCAAAAACAGATCATACCAAGCTTATTTGACTTGTGATCAGTCAGATATTTTAATTATATTTGCAGGTACTAAATACCTGATTTCATAGATTGCATTTAATATCTACTTGCCTGCATCTGTGCTGCTTCACTACCAGAAGTTGGCTCATAACACACAAATAATAAATGTTGAGTATTTCTTACACATCAAACACCATAACTGGTAAAACTGCAGGTGACAGGAGAAAGAAAGTATTTTTTGTATGGTTTTGCCCCCATACCTCCTTACTTATAGGTTCATAGGTTGGTACTAGGCTATCGGCCCTAGGGCCTATACAAGCCTAGCCATAACAATTCCCTGGCTATTTCTTCCCACACTATTTATGTATATTAACTCCTTGCTCACGCAGTTGTGAAGAATAGAAAAAATACTTTGCGTGGGTGAAGAAGTGACATGCAAAACTGCAATCTTTTGCAGTGCAGCCAGTTAATGACAAAACATCCAAAGACTTGTGCATTTGGGTTTTGGGATCAGGGAGATTACCTTCAATGCATACACCTATATCTATATCTATATTGCTAGCTATATCTACATCTATAGCTATATCTATATCTGTATCTATATGTATATCTATATATAATTTTTACCTGTATCTATAGCTATATCTATATCTATAGCTATATCTATATCTTATGTAATTAATGAAAGAAGTATTGTATTACCTTTATTACCTTTAAAATAGTTCATTGTGGTCTTTTTATATAATAACTTTGTATACAAGAAAACTGCATGTTTATCTATCTGAATATTTCAGTTTGATCATCTTGTGTCATAACGTCAAACGTAAGACAATTTTATGTTTATATTAGAAGTTCAGAACTTTGTTTTTGAAGGGATAGGGATATTTGTTTGTGTGATTTAAATCATAGATATTTGCAATGAATGTATGTCTATCAGCCATTTAATGGACTGTCTTAAAATTAAACCTGTTATGGTAATGGCCTGGCAAATGATTAAGGAATTTAGGAACATTTAAACTTCTCTGTTTTTATTCCATTCAGGCTGATGTTATGGATCCAAACAATTTTAATTTGCTCCTCAACCAGGGAAATGCATCCAAGCATATACAATGCCTGTACGGTGAGGTCATCAGAAAAAGGCTTTATTGCTTTGGTATCTGATATCAAGAATGTGAACACTGCTTAGTGAATATGAGACTGGGCAGACTTGTGCAAAACCAGTCAGAGTTTTCAGTTAACATATGAGGCTTTTTTGAGCATCATCACTTCATAGAAGTTACAGTGAGCAATGCGGCTATCAATGCATATAATCCTTTCACTAAAACCTGAAAACAGAATAAAAATATTTACGGTCTGCATATATTCCTTTTGCTAAAGGCTGAAATCAAAATGAATGTGTTTATATAAATTTATTGGCTTCAGTTGTGGAAAAATGCCCACTTTCTGAGGATCTTTGCATGCAAATGGACTCTGGGCTCCCTTTGCCTCTGGTGACTCTGTGTGCCCTTTTCAGCAAATGTCTGAAACTCCATTGTAGTAGACCACGTTATTTGTAAAGCCCAATGTGTGCTGTCATGGTGAAGATGGAGTAAGGTATCTAATCTAATATTTTAGGAGTCCACATCTCCTTTATTCTACTGAAGACGAAGAATTCCAAGATCTTACCTATGCATATGATATGGTTACTGTAATATAAGGATGTATAGCACACTCATGGTATGGTTACAGTAATATAAGGATGTATGGTGCACTCATGGTATGGTTACAGTAATATAAGGATGCATGGAGCACTCATGGTATTGTTACAGTAATATAAGGATGTATGGTGCACTCATGGTATGGTTACAGTAATATAAGGATTGTATTGTACACTCATGGTATGGTTACATTAATATAAGGATGTATGGCACACTCATGGTATGGTTACAGTAATATAAGGATGCATGGAGCACTCATGGTATTGTTACAGTAATATAAGGATGTATGGTGCACTCATGGTATGGTTACAGTAATATAAGGATTGTATTGTACACTCATGGTATGGTTACATTAATATAAGGATGTATAGCACACTCATGGTATGGTTACAGTAATATAAGGATGCATGGAGCACTCATGGTATTGTTACAGTAATATAAGGATGTATGGTGCACTCATGGTATGGTTACAGTAATATAAGGATTGTATTGTACACTCATGGTATGGTTACATTAATATAAGGATGTATGGCACACTCATGGTATGGTTACAGTAATATAAGGATGCATGGAGCACTCATGGTATTGTTACAGTAATATAAGGATGTATGGTGCACTCATGGTATGGTTACAGTAATATAAGGATTGTATTGTACACTCATGGTATGGTTACATTAATATAAGGATGTATAGCACACTCATGGTATGGTTACAGTAATATAAGGATGCATGGAGCACTCATGGTATGGTTACAGTAATATAAGGATGCATGGAGCACTCATGGTATTGTTACAGTAATATAAGGATGTATGGTGCACTCATGGTATGGTTACAGTAATATAAGTATATATATGGTGCACTCATGGTATGGTTACAATAATATAAGGATGTGGGGTGCACTCATTTTATTGATAGCAGTAGCAGATGACATATGTTATGTACAGCATGATATCCTTGATACAAATCCATTATCAGGTGTGAAAACATACCTCTGAACTGTCCAGATTTTCAGAGAATGTCCAGATTTTTGCCTCATGTTTTTGGTCTGTTTCACATAAAATTGTGTTTTTCTGACAAATCACTGGCAAATCATTGAGGACTGACGTCAGAAAATAATGCACACGTTTGAATTTCAGACTTCATATCCTTCACAAAATGCATGCTAATGCAAAACCTGTTAATCCATCAACTTTCTAAGTTTGTAATAGAAATATTTAAAAAGTGCCCCATATTTTTGGGGCTTTGTCCCCCCAATATTTCTACCTTTGTCCAGATTTCTTGCTCTAAGAGGTTGAGAGTTATGTATGAAAAAGCTTTGTCATTTCTTACTGAATGCACCAGAGCCACTTTAATTAGTTTCTCCATACTCTGTATTTCAGTAATTCACAAATCCTTCCTGATTTATGGACCCACAAAGATCTACTTCAGTGAGAAGTGTTATGAACTGTATCAGTGTGCTTTCTTACATAAGGATATCATGTTGTCATTTTTGTTGAGTCCATTTTTCAAAACACTTTATATTCAGTTCTTGTTTAACAAAAATAATTAAATTATATGTAAATGAGAAAGCAAGCTGATTGATAAGGTATTATAAAAACAAAGTTTGTATAAGAAATTAGCATTTGTAAAGGTAATGAAAATAAACATAGTAGAATGACAGTTTGCTTGAAGACACGGACTGCTAAAGCCCTGACTGTGGCCCAGATGACTCAGGCTTGACTAGTGACCTGGGCTTTTAGAGGAGCCCGCCATGGAGGTATGGGATTGAGAGGCTAATGCAGCCCGTTCATCAGGGGTAGCTAGCTCCAGCTACAAGGATGTTCTGAAACGAAGACCCTGTAAGCTACTTATGCACACGGAGAAAGGAAAGTGAGCAAAACTAAGGAATGCTTGCTGTCTTGTTGAGGATAGCAGGAATGCAGAAGCATGTTCTCTCCTGTGCTTTGGTTTAGCAGGTGTGGTTTGGCAACAAGCCAGATATATGGACCAGGAGGAAAGTTACAGGGTAACAGGCTATGGTTGATAGTCAAAGCACCAATGGGGGCCTAAGGAAGCTGGTAGGATAAAAAAAAAATATGCAAATGTTTTTCAAATAAATTAAAGATTCAGTAAAAAATTACAACTGACAATATGACAAAAAAGAAGAATTGTCTTAAATCCTACAGAAACTTTAAATTGAAAAAGAAAAACATGCTTAACAAAATACCAAGGGAAATAACATTCAGTTTAAATATTCTTAATGTAAACAAAATAAAGAGAATTACGAAAGTAGCAGGTCAGTAAACTGAATGCATTAAGAAAAGTCAATTTTATGTGATAAAATTTGTTGAATAGCACTACAGAGTTGACAATGTCTGTTAAAGCTGTTTCAACATTAACTGTGAAAAGAAAAGATTAATATAGTAACTGATGTTTAAAAAGAAAAATTCAGACTGTTTACTTTTAAACCATAAATAAGTCAGTTAACTTTAGGAATGTCCTTATTCATGAAGCAATGAAGTAATACTAACACACAAATGGAAGGTAACCATAAATAGTCTACTGTTCTTAAAGAAGTGTATACCTATTTTCACTGATGTTAAAATACCTCAGAAGGTCAAATCAAGTTCATGTCCTTTTTCTTTTAAGTGAATTTTCTTTGTTGCAAAATAGTATTCTTCCATATAATCCTTAATAGAATAGATGTAAAAAATGTACATGTCAATAAGTATCCCAGAAAATTAAGGATTTTATGTAATGTTCAGATGTTCTGCCATGAAATAGTGTCAGCAGTGTCCAGATCCAGGAGACATCAAAGAAATACAAAGCATGAATGTAGCTATGGCTAATACAGAGCAAAGAAGTTACAAACAGATACTCAAATCACCAGCCATGTTATTAAAAGCCACAGTTGAATCATGGCATTAACATATTCAAACACGAACTATAGCACTGTAGTAGTAAAATTGTACATCAAAACATGCATGCATTCATAAAATGTATGTATTCCTGAAATGTAAAAACTGATAAAAACATAACCAGAATGAACAAATGAAAGTGCTGTGCAAGGAGATATTCAAGGTAGCAGTCATGCCAGCCTTTCTATCCCAGTATTTTGTCATTGAGTGTAGGTCAATTCCTAAAATGTATTTTTAACAAATGAAGAATTTGGGGAAAAAAAATCTAAGAAATTGTATTTGCCAAGAAATGGCATTGAAATTCGAAATATGTATCCCTGTGCAGGGGGTGTGACCTTCGTACCCCTTATCTAGTATCAAAATGAACTTCAGTATTATTATATGATATGAAAGGGTGAAGCCCCAACCTAATGAAGCCCTATCTCAGTTTCTGTGTTTCACAGAACTACAGATGACTGGAACAGGCTTGATGATATGACCATTATAGATTTGTAGCACTCCCATTGGTATGCCCATTAAGTGATCCAAGTGTGATACTGGACTAAACTTTTTCATAGCTCTAAAATAATGTCTAGAGAAAATGTCCAGTCAAAATGTGGAAACAGTTGTCACCAAATGAGTATACACATGAGCGTGCACACACACACACACGCACACACACACACACACACACACACACAGTATCTTGAGAAGAGTTCATTACCTAAAGAATACTTTTTGGCATTTAAATAGTATTCATTAATATTTTCCAAAATTTAACAAATAATCATTAACCTTTATTTGCACATATTTAAATGCTTTTTGAGAACAAGCATGTGATTTGTTTAAAAGAAATATTACTTACAGCATTAGCATGGTCGGATCTCATGTATTTTTATCGATTTTTGATTTGCCTGAATCCAAATTATCATATTTTAAGGTTTCTGACTAGACTTATAAAAGCTTCTGTTCTCTCTATTCATCTTGTATGCTTTTAAAATTCTGTTCTTTAACTTCATTTTTTCACTTTCAAAGTTCCTCGTTGTTTACTGCCATGCTGTTTTCCACTGTTTTGCTGTATTGGATTTATTTATGCACAAAAGAGTTTATTTCTTCAGCCCTATTTGTTACCTCCTATATTTAATTTGCAAAAATTCCATGAAATTTCTGTTTTATTTCAAAACAACAGACTTCATGTGTTGTATGCCTTCTCTGAAATATATTTTGTAGTAATAAAATTAAAAATCTGCACATCTAGCATTTTGCATCAATATTCTTTCTTCTTGTCTATCACATTTACCCAAACATCTTCCTTACCCTACTCTAGTAACTATTGTTTTTCTTTGCTACACTTTAATTCTGAACACTCTCCAGAATGTTGGAATATCTGTAATACTTTTGCAAGGACATTGTCTACCATTCCTGAAATTAGTGTAGAGTCATCAGCCAGGAATCTAAATCAGGACCAACATTTTCCTTCTTGAAAAGCATGACTTTTAAAGCAATATGTTCAGTAATTACTGTAAATAATACATATAATAGACAACCTTGTCTGCTACCCCCACTGTTGTTCATTCTGTCACATCCTTATTAATAAAATTATTGGTCCTTTCATGACTTGTAAACACAGACAAATAATTTAACCTACCATGTATTGTTTCCCTTTTGCAAAGCTGTCTCTGGTACTTTCTTGACTTTTACAGCTAGTTCTTCAGTAAGTACTATAAGTAATGCATATGGCAATGAGCAGCCTTGTCTACTACCCTTTCTGATGTTTATACTGTCTGTCACATCATTATTAATTAATATTTTTGTCCTTTTAGAGACTTTAAGGTATGCTATAAAATTGCCACCAACATTTCTGATTTTAAGAACTTAATATGAATTCCCAATTGACATTAGCATACGCTTCTCCAATGTCAAATAAAATAATGCCTGCATGAATATTGTCAGCTTTCCAGTTATATTCACCTTTTTATCACATATAAATGACGATTGTAAATTTTGAATTAGTTTAGGTAACCTTTTGTCTGTTACACAATAATTTTGATGTCTGTATCTGTATTTAGTAATGAAATCAGCCTCTAATTTGCTGGACCTCCTGTGTTTTTTGCTTTTGGATGAAGTTTTATTCTAGCCATTTTTATTTAAATTACAAATGATTTTTGTCTGTAATTATATTAAACAGTTTTAGCCAATAAGTCACACAGTTCTTGGTCTCTCCATTTGTATGATTCAATAGGAAATCCGCATGCCCCCCTATCTGTTTTATTTTTTTTGTTGTTGTGCTTTTAACTACCATCTTAATTTCTGCTGGAGTTATGTCAGACCGTAGAAAATATATTATCTTTCTGACCTAAACATGTTTTTGTTGTGTCTTTCGGGGTCAGCGGAACTCTGGTCCACTAATGTTTGGTAGTGGATTTTTATGTGCCGAGTTACCAGCCCTGACGCACAACCTTCAACGAAGGCACGGCCATTCACGCATGCCTCCACATGGAAGACGCTCTAGCTGAGAACTGAATGGGAAAACGTCTTGATGTCAGGCGACAACGCTACCGCAGCACATCTTTCTGACCTAAACATAATCTACCTAAATTATTCCAGTACCATTTTTGAGGATTGAGAACTTCTGAACTTTTATTAATTTTTTCAAAAATGTTTTGAATTATTGTTTAATTTATTGTTCTGTGAGTAAAATGTCACCAATTGCAGACCTAACATATAACTTTAGTGTACTAATTTTATTTTCCTTGTATCGCCATGATAAACATTTTTTCACCCCTTTCTATCTGTATCCTCCAATAATCAAATTTAGCTAAAGCTATTGCATATATTTATGTTAGTATAAAAATATCTATATGAGATTTGGTTAGCTGTTCGACCTATAATATATCCAAGTGTGTAGTGTCATATGATTTTCCCTGTCTCTCTTTTGTAACTCAGAATCTAGTTTATTTAATTTATTTTATTTTGACCTTGTTTTACCTTCCTCAACTTTCTTATCATTGCTTTTAAAGTCAAACATAAATTTTCAGTCAAAATCCTTAATATTCCTTTCTGTTTTTTTTTTTTGTTTTATTTTTGAGAAAATATCTCAAAACACTTTTCTTCTCTTCATTTTTTCATTTGATGAGTAATATTTTATCATTAACGTAACAACACCATGATCTGAAATGCATTTGTCATTTATTGAGGTATTGAGGACCTAGCCCTTAAACTATGTTTAATAAAGAACTTGTCTAGTGTGTTCTTGTTAATGTAAACTGTCTGACCTGATTGTTCCTCTCCCTCCATATATCTAAACACCCCTGTCATAACATTGTCTCTGAATACATCCACAGTTTTTTTTTTCAGATATTCTTGTTTACCAGTCATCCTATCTAGACTCGGGTTTAGGGCTAAGTTGAATTCCCCTCAACAATCTGATTTGCAGTTTTTCTAATTCTGATTGTGTTCCATTCACTGAAAATAAATCATGAAAAGTTAGGGTTCTCTCTGATTGGTGCATATACGTTTCCAGTTTTTCTAGTAAGAGACTTATTTAGTATCTCATCATGTATGAGTAATCCCCTACATTACTGCAGAAAACTTTACCTCTGGCTATATCTAAATTCTTCCATAATAAAATAGTTACTCCTTTCTTACGCTGTGTAACTCTGCTGTTTCAATATCATTAAAATAGTTTTTATTCATCCATGTACTGCGGTAGTGGTGCTGAGGTAGCGTTGTCGCCTCACAGTAAGATGTTGTCCTGTTCGATTCTCAGCTAAAGCATCTTCTGTGTGGAGACATGCGTGAATGGGCGTACCTTCGTTGAAGGTTGTGCATCAGGGCCGGCAACTCGGCATGTAAAAATCTACTGCCAATCATTAGCGGGCCGGAGTTCCGCTGTGGCGACCCCTAACAGGGAAAAGCCGAAAGACACGACAACAACAAGTTTTTCTTCATCTAACTTTTGTCTTGCTCATTCAGTTTTGTTTCTTGTAATAAACGAATGTGGCAATGTTCCCTCTTATGCTTACTAACCATCTTTTAGAAATACCCCCTATCTGTTACAAGACAGAAAAATATGATTTTCATATTCTTTAATTGCATAAAGTACATCTCAACAGTGTTCCTTCTCCTGCATCTTAAACTGGGCATGCCTCTTTCACCAAAAAGCCTATACCCAGACCCCTTCTTACCTGTAGTCGGTTTGGTATAAGCAGTTAGCCCACTTGTCAGAAAAAAAAAATCAAAACACTAAAACAGTTCAGATTTAAAAGTTAGCATTCAACTATGTAAAGTTAAAATTATATGACCATAACCATTTGTCTGCAAAATATAATACAGATCCCCACTTGCTAATTGTTTAAAGTTAACAGTAAACAGGATTTAGGGCTGCTGTTATCAGCAAATGAATGGAGTAAAACATTTATGTATCACATTGATTGTAAAAGTGCACTAAAATTCTGTTTCATGTCAATAATACTGAATTATTATCAGTAATAGTGGTTAAACATTCAGTAACATAAACAACAAATCCTAGACTAAAAAGTTATTTTTTATAAAAATATACTTGGAAAAACAAATAGTCTGATATCCCCTTATAAAATAATATACAAAATAAGTCTAAAGTTGTATGTAAAATTAACATTCTAAAGAGAATAAGGTCTAACCCTTATCAGCAAAGTCTGTGATGAATAATTCTATACTGTATTTTTTGTAAAAATATGATAGTACTTCTTTATGTCTCTAAGAAGCTCTGTTAACCAGACAGTGCTGCCAGGTCTCCCCTGAAAAGGTAACTTGTGCCAGTGGTCTTACCTGGTATTTAAACATTTAATATAATAGTGTGCATATAATATGTTAAGAATATTTTCTCGTAAACCTGTAATACATAAATTATGTAGTTTGGCCATTACATTAAGAGATGCTAGCTTAATGCATAATATAGGGAATGAGTTTGAAGTTATAGTTTACAGTTTGATTTTTTTTATGATTAATACTTCTGATAAGGTGTATTCCTTAGCAAAAGACTGCAGTATGTACTTCTCTGCTCTAAGATTTTTGAAAGTGCAGTCCTTGTTTCATAACTGTGTTGCTAAACTGTATTTGTAACAATGTTTAAGCATTCAGTGTTATAGGCAACAAGTAATGCAGGAAGAGCATTTTCTGATAATTGAAATAGCACATGAAAATAGAGAATGCTATTACTTTAAGAAATATGGACTTGCTACAAATATTAAGAAATGTGATTCTTTCTCTTTAAATAAAGGATTCTGTTTACATTACAATGTAAAAGTAAATATTGATCAACAACCAGGAAAGAAAAGAATGAAAAGTTCAATAAGTGAAAATGACAAAGGCAGTAAAAAAGCCTTTAATGAAGCCTACAGTCCATCAAACTGGCACTTCTAATGCCTCATTTACAACAGCCTTCAAGGAAATGATGAACACGGAACAGAAGACATATAAATACTTGTTAAATAATAGCTTCTGTAATCAAGCAAAACAATCAAATTAAGTGATTCCAATTAACTTCTTTGTTTAAACTAGCAAGTCTTAAAGTGCTATACTTTAAAAATGTGTATACTCTTGTTTTATAATAATTCATGTGCCTGTAAATGAGAACATAATGGATTAACAGCAACCCAAAATAAAAAGGAGTCCAACATTAAAGAATAATGTTTATCATGATAAAGTAGAACAGATTCTCTGAATGGACTGTCTATTTTGGCAAGTCTAATGTCTCTCGTATGTTCTCTAAATCTTAATATGAATTTCCTTTTTGTAACCCCTTTATAAAATATGTCTAAAGAACATTTAATAGCATAAACCACAGCTTCAATATCACAATAAAAATTACATTGAAAGTTAAAATTAACATTATTTATTCTCTGTGACACTGCCAGCCCAGCTCTCTGAAATGTTGTAAATAATTCTATGTAATTTGTGAATATTGATATGATTTATACAAAATTATATATGTTATGTACTGAGCTAAAATGTAACTACAGCATGCTCTGCTAACTTAGAACACAAATGCATATAAACTATATACCTGTGCAAATGTGTTTTAACAGTAGAAACTAGAACATAAAAAGAGTTAACTTGCAAAACTTAAGAATAGTTGAGGTTAAGTTACTTTATAACTGGGCCATAAACAAGAGAAGTTATCTCTCAGTTTCAGTGTAGCAGACACAATGTCTAAAGCTAGGAGTTTTTTGTATTGTCTTAGAGAGAAGTAATTACTAGGTTTAAAATGTAAAAAGTGTTTTATTGTTTTACAACTTCCAGTTCTGAGCAAACATCTGAATTTTTTACATCTGAATGTATTTTTAACACAGAGATGTTAACTTCTGTTAGTTTCTGGTTTAGTTTGGGAACTAAAATCAGGTGACAAAAAGTTATGTCATCCAAGCTAACCCAGTAGTAATATTTGGTATTAATGTAAGAACTCTCTGAGAGAGAGAGAGAGGGCATTTTTTATTTTGTCTTGGACCTAGCAAGAACATCCACTCATCATCACATCTGCACTTAGCTTGCTCTGTAAATAAGTTCTTAGTGCATAGTAACTATTTTCAGATATGGATAGAACTACAGTAAACATTAGTTTAGATGTTTTCTGTGTTTATTTGAGACTGTCCTGCAATGTTGTTTTAAAATATTTCCTGTGATTTTTAACTCTGAAGTTACTGTGTTGATTGGCTGAGTATTGTATTGCTGTTTTATTATTTATTATTAAATATATTTAAGCCTATCTTTGTGGCTGATATTTGTGAGACATATTTAAGTTCTTAGAGTACTTGCATATGTATTTGGTGACACTGTACAAGCCACTCCTAAATAGCCTTGATTGGTCAGACTACCATTTGGATTAGTAGTAACATTACACACCAGGACTGGGCACCTTTGTAAGGGCTTTAAGTAGATGATAAGTACTGACTGGTGGCAATCAGAACTACCTTATAGTCTGGGCAGAAGGGGGCACAGCTAGTGTTTGTGTTTATGTATAACTCAAATCTCAAAGTGTGTGCATGTCAGCTACTTGGGCAGGGACACAAAGCACTGGTTGGACAGAGAGGGTGCTAGAGGTTTTGGCTTGGCCACTCAGCTGAGATCTCAATCCCATAGCTCTGCCAGTGGGGAGTCTTATTGCAGATCTGGAGAAAAAGAGATAAATCAGCCCCAGACTGACTGTAATCTCTGTGTGCTCTTAAGGGAAATTACACTTTACTCTGTGTGTACTTGTAATCCTCCCATTGTATACATCCCTCATGGTTACCAGTGGTAAAGATTGAGGCTCCCTAATTACTGGGCTAGTGCAGGGGCATCACATGTTAATTGGTGGCAGTGGTGGGATATCCACATCACATATTAATTGGTTGGCAGTGGTATTGCCACATCACATATTAATTGGCTTGTAGTGGTGTGGATATTGAATTCCTGTAGTCTGTGAACAGTGGTCACTGAAGGTGTCTGTGCTCTCAATCAGTCATGCAGTGAACATTCAGAGTTTCATATTACAATTGTTTTATTTTTTTTTTAGCTTAGTTAGTCAGGGAGAGCAGGCAAACATATCGACAGAGGAGTATGGCAAGCTGACAAAGAGCCATTTGGCTGAGATGTGCCAGGCTAAAGGACTGATGCATGCCAACCTGACTAAGGCAGAAATGATTGAACATTTGGGCACAGCTGCACCACAGGCCAGCAGTCAAGAGGACAACCAGGCTGGCCTTGAAGATGTACAACTGTCAGAAAATGGACAGCTCAACCTTTCCACAGAGGACTTAAAAATACATCTGGGGTTAAAGAGACTTGAGCTGGAAGCCAAGGGTTTGGAAATAGGAGCATCAGAGAGACTGAGACATCTTGAGGCTGAGGAAGATGAGAAACTGAGATGTCTTGAGTATGAGGAAAATGGGAAACTGTGACAGTTGGAGGCAGAGGCAGAGGAGAATGAGAGGCAGAGGCAACCTAAAAAGGAGACGCTGACTCTTCACCAGAGACATGGAGGTAATGGTGAAGAGAGTAACCAAAGCCCAGAAGCAACAAAGGTCAGTACAAACAGGGATCATTTTGATAGTTTTGTTCATATGTTTGAAAGGGTTTGTAAACAGTATAATGTTGACCAAGGGCTCTGGGTATGGTTCCTTACCCACTTACTCCATGGTAAAGCTGTAATTTCTAAATTGTCTGATACTGATTGCTTAAATTATAATATTGTAAAAAAACTGTATTTTAGAATGCTTTAAATTAACACCTGAAGCTTATAGGAAAATGTTTTGTGAGCATAGACATAAGGCAGATGAAAGTGTGTGTGACTATATTGCTGAACTAAGCACTTATTTTCATAGATGGGTGAGTGGATGTCAGGTCACCACTTTTGAATGGCTGGCAGACCTTTTGGTGAGGGAACAAGCCCTTAGCACTTTGCCTGAGGACATGAGAATCTGGTTAGCTGATAGACAATGCACTACTGCAAATGAGTTGGGGAATAAGAAAGACCTATACCTAGCAAGCAGGGCATAATTTCACAGGAAAGGGACACCCATTGTTGCTCATCCATCTAAGGGAACCCACAGTGGGCAGCCTAGACTGTTCCAAAAGAGTCCACCAGTACCAGGGAAATCCACTAGTTCAGATACATGTCCAGGACCATGGGGTAAATGTTTTAAATGCAACCAGTGGGGCCATGTATCATATAGATATTCCACAGAGGCAAGGTGGGGAGCAGACAGTTGGAGACCCAGTAAGTGGGAATGTCACAATGCCAGCAATAAGTTGTTTTGAGACAAAAAGGGTACCAAACTACCACTAGAGGTTATATCCTATCTTAGTAAATGGGAAAGAGGCCATTGCTAAGAGAGACACAGCTTCTGACCTAACCATTGTGAAGTCTGCAATGGTTAAAGAGGAGCACTATTTGCTTGGTCAGTCTACTCCAGACAGAGGAAACCCCATTCCAAATACCTTTGGCTGGGGTTCACCTTGACTGGGAGGGTGGAAAAGGAAACAAGCAAGTAGGTGTGCTTGAGGATATCTCTGCAGATATTCTGATAGGGAAGGATTTTGATAGTGCAGTACCTTGTGTGCACACAGTTACATGCAGTCAGGCTTGGAGACAAGCATCTCAGCCTGGTAGCCTGTAGGAGACCCAGACAGACAGCACACTTGCAGCCAGGACTGGTGAGGTGGTTACTTCAGGGAGGGAGCTACCCTGTCGCAGTGACACTGAAGGTAAGCCACAATTGCTTGTGGGTACTGATGTTCCCCTGGACAGAGTGACTGCAAGGGCAGAGGTGAGTAGTAGTACCCAGGCTGACAGTGAGGCACAACTGTCAGAGAATACCAGACTTCCTGTGGAAAGGGAGCTGGGAAGGGTTACTAAGAGAGATTTGAGACAGGCTCATCTCTCAGACCCTACATTACAAGGCCTGAGGGAAGTAGCTAGTGAGGTACCTGATTCTCAAGGGAAGGGAGAATCTGTATACGGGGACATTCTTGTGGAAGGGGAGCCAGGAAGGATTACTAACAGAGAGTTGAGACAGGCTCAGCTCTCAGACCCTACATTACAAGGCCTGAGGGAGGTAGCTAGTGAGGTACCTGATTCTCAAGGGAAGGGAGAATCTGTATACGGGGACAAAGGGTTATTGTATAAAGAGTGGACCCCTGAGGGAGGGCTAAAGGGTGAGAGATACAACAGTTCATAGTGCCCAGAGCCTACCATCTGGCACCTCTAACCATAGCCCATGATATTCCCTTTGCAGGTCATATGGGCATAAAACATACAAAGAGGCATATTATGCAGAACTTTTATTGGCCTGGGATTTCCAGAGATGCAACAGGGTACTGCAGGACCTATGAGTTGTGCCAAAAGGTAGGCAAGGCAGGAGATGAGGTGAAAGTTCATTTGATGCCTTTGCCTGTGATTGAGGAGCCATTTCAGAGAGTAGCTATAGATATTATGGGGCCTCTGAGTACCTCAAGTTCCAAAGGGAAGAAGTATATCCTAGTGGTAGTAGATTATGCTACCAGATACCCTGAAGTGGTGGTTCCATCCACCATTGAGGCAGAAAAGGTGGCAAATGCTTTGTTAGAGATTTTCAGCAGAGTAGGTTTCCCAAAAGAAATCCTGACTGACAGAGGTGCCAATTTTATGTCAGACCTGCTGACTTGTCTTTGGAAGCACTGTGGGGTGAAGCACCTTAAGACCACTCCCTACCACCCCCAGACTAATGACCTTGTTCAGAGGTTAAACTCTACACTCAAGTCCATGCTGCAAGCATTTGCAGACATGTTTAAGAAGGAGTGGGACAAATATTTGCCCTGCCTGTTGTTTGCTTACAGACAGGTTCCCTAGGAATCCATAGGTTTTTTCACCCTTTGAGTTGCTGTATGGGCATAGGGTGAGGAGACCTCTAGATTTGATTTGAGATGAGTGGGAGGGTGAGTGTGACTTTCACAAGGAGTCTGTTGTGGCATATGTCCTAAACCTCAGGACAAGGCTGAGGGAACTCATGGGCTTGGCCAAGGAAAACCTGGCAGAAGCCCAACAGCAGAAAAAGGTCTGGTATAACAGGAATACTCAAACTAGAGAGTATGTTGTAGGGCAGCAGGTAATGCTTCTCATTCCTGTTAGATAGAACAAGCTGCAGGCAGCTTGGGAGGGACCCTACAAAGTGGTAATGAAGGTCAGTGATGTTAACTTCATGGTAGAACTGCTAGGCAGGGGCACAAATTGTACCATGTTAACATCTTGAAACCTTACAATGATAGGGAGACCCTTGTGCTGAGTATCTGCAGTGGATGGCAGGAGGAGTCTGAGGGGGATCTGGTGACTGATCTCCTCAGTGAGTCTTGGACTGACACCTCAGTGGAAGGGGTAGCAATATCCCAGCAGCTATCCCCTACCCAGGTTTGAGAAATCCAAGCAGTGTTACAGGAGTTTGCAGGCATGTTCACTGGGAAACCAGGGTGCACCCACCTGGTGCAGCACCATGTGGCTACTGGAACCCAAAGACCTATTAAGCAGGCCCCTTATAGGGTGCCTGAGAGAGTTAAACAAACTCTGAGGGAGAAGATACAGGAAAAGTTGGAACTAGGGGTAATCCAGGAGTCCAGCAATCCCTGTGCCTCCCCAGTGGTGCTAGTGCCAAAGAAAGATGGCAGCACCAGCTTCTCTGTGGACTACAGGAAATTAAATAGTCACATAGAGTCAGATGCTTATCCATGCCTAGGACAGATGAAGCCCTAGAGCAGCTAGGTGGGACTCAGTATCTTACCACTTTTGATTTTACCAAGGGTTACTGGCAGGTGCCCTTGACTCCCAGTGCTAGAGGGAGATCAGCCTTTGTGACTCCTTTTGGCATGTATGAGTTCATGAAAATGCCCTTTGGAATGAGAAATGCCCCAGGGACTTTCAAGAGGCTGGTAAATCATATCCTAGCAGGAGTGGGAGATTTTTCCCTTGCTTACCTAGATGATATTGCCATCTACAGCCATTCCTGGCAAGAGCATCTTCAGCATGTCAGGTAGGTCCCAGGCAGAATATAGAGGGCAGGGTTGACCATTAAGCCCAGTAAGTGTCAGGTGGGTATGACAGAGGTCTACAACCTGGGACATAGAATGGGGCATGGTAAGATCAGGCCAGAACCTGCCAAAGTGGATGCCATTCAGGCATGGTCTGCCCCTGTTACCAAAAAGCAGGGGAAGGCATTCTTAGGGACAGCAGGGTACTAGAGAAAGTTTGTCCCCAATTGTAGTACCATAGCTGCTTCCCTCACAGACCAAGGAAAAACAACCAGATAAGTTAGTGTGGACCCCAGCATGTGAGGAGGCATTCCAGAAGCTTAGAGGAGCTTTGGGAGGAACCTTGTGTTACCCAGTCCAGATTACAGCAAAGAATTTGTTGTGCAGGTGGATGCTTCAAACCATGGGGTGGGGGCTGCATTTAGCCAGGTTTCCTCAGAGGGAGAAAAGTACCCACTGGTATGTCTCAGTTATAGGCTGCAACCCAAGGAGGAATGCTATGCAGCTGTAGAAAAGGAATGCCTAGCCATAGTGCGGGCAATGCAGAAACTTCAGTCTTATCTGTATGGAAATAAATTTACTGTAGTTACAGACCACAATCCCTTAACATGGCTACATCGAGCCAGCCAGCAAAATACCAAGTTGCTAAGATGGAGCCTAGGGTTGCAAGCATATGATATGTCAGTGCAGCACCACAGTGGGGTTTGCAATGCCAATGCAGATGGGCACTCAAGACAGGGAATGGGGTAAGGTATTCCCAGATAAACTCAACCCTCTCAAGCAACATTTCTCAAGGATCACTTGAAAAACTAGCTTGAGTTTTTTGGGGGGAGAAGAAATGTGACACAGCCAGTACATCTGTCTGGAATTTTGTAAATAATTCTATGTCATTTGTGAATATTGATATGATTTATACAGAACTGTATGTTATGGACTGAGCTAAAATATAACCACAGCATGCCCTCCTGACGTAGAACAGAAATGCATATAAATATATACCTGTGCAAGTGTATGTTTTAACAGTAAAAACTAGAACATAAAAGCTTTAATTTGCAAAACTTAAGAGTAGTTGAGGTTAAGTTACTTTATAGCTGGGCCATAAACAAGAGACATTATCTCTCAGTTTCAGTGTAGCAGGCACAATGTCTAGAGCTAGAAGTTTTTTGTATTGTCTTGGAGAGAAGTAATTACTAGGTTTAAAATGTAAAAAAGTGTTTTATTGTTTTACAACTTCCAGTTATGAGCAAACATCTGAGAGATATGTATTTTTGACACAGAGATGTTAAATTCTGTTAGTGTCTGGTTTAGCTTGAGAATTAATGCCAGATGACAAAATGTGATGTCATCCAAGCTAACCCAGCAGTAATATTTGATATTAATTTAAGAACTCTCTCAGAGAGAGACTGGACATTTCATATTTTGTCTTGGACCTAGCAAGAACATCCATTCATCATCACATCTGCACTTGCCTTGCTCTGTAAGTAAGTTTTTAGTGCATAGTAACTCCTTTTAGATATAGATAGGAATATAGTAAAGATTAGTTTAGATGTTTTCTGTATTTATTTGAGACTGTCCTGCAATGTTGTTTTAAAGTATTTCCTTTGATTTTGAACTCTGAAGTTACTGTGTTGATTGCCCGAGTATTATCTTGTTCTTTTATTATTTATTATCAAATATATTTAAACCTATCTTTGTGGCTGATATTTGTGAGATATATTTAAGCTCTTAGAGTACTTGCATATGTATTTGGTGACACAGTATAGGCCACTCCTAAATAGCCTTGCTTGGTCAGACTACCATTTGGATTAGTAGTAGCATTACACAGTATGATTGGGCACTCTTTGTAATGGCCTTATTTAGCTAAGTAGTGGCTGGTGACAGTCAGAACTTCCTTATAGTCTGGGCAGAAGGGGGCATAGCTAGTAAACCTGTGCCAGCCTTTCCCAGGTGTGTGTTTGTATATAAATCAAATCTCAAAGAGTGTGTGTGTCAGCTACTTGGGCAGGGATGCAAAACACTGGTTGGACAGAGAGGGTGCTGGAGGTTTTGGCTTTGCCACTCAGCTGAGATCTCAGCCATATAGCTGTGCCAGTGGGGAATTTTATTGGGGATCTGGAGAAAGAGGGAGAAATGAGCCCCAGACTGATTGCGATCTCTGTGTGCTCTTAAGGGAAATTCCACTTTACTGTCTGTGTACCTGTAATCCTCCCATTGTGTACGTCTCTCACTGTTGGCAGTGGTGAGGTTTGAGGCTCCTTGATTACTGGGCCAGTGCAGGAGTGTCACATTCTCCATTAGAAAGCAACAAATAAAACCCAACATATAACATAACATAATTTATATAATGATAACATCTAATGATACAACTGGAATAAAATTCAGAATTATAGATATACTCTGCTTCATAAAGTCCCATTAAAAGATTGGCATAAGTAGAGACAAATGAAGCCCCTGTAGCCATTCCAACTCTCTTCTTGCTTAGCTCTTCATAACAATATTAAAATGCATCTGTAATGATGTTTAAACATCCAATATTATAGGCAACAAGTAATGCATGAAAAGTTTTTTGATAATTGAGATAACACATGAAAATATACTTTATCACTTTTAAAAAATACTTGTATGTTAAAGAATGTAATGAATATATTCCCTTTCTCATTAAATAGAGGCTTCTATAAAATAAAGTCTAAATATTGTTCAACATTGTCTGGTGCTTGAAACATTAAATGTCATTAAAATAAAGTGATTTAATTCTTAATCTTCCCAGTGTCTTAGGAAGGTGTGTGATGTTACAGTCACATGACACCAAATGTTGCTTATAGATTTACACAGCTATAATCAGCACAAGGGTTTTAGTTTTAGAGCTGGCTCAAATGAGCTTCAGATCGATGCACTGAGCTGTTGACTAACTGATTTAAAATATTAAAACTGGTTTTATGAAGACATTGGCACCAAAAACAAATAAATAATTAAGAAATATATTATCAGACACTGGAGCAGCTTTAGAAGTAATCTTAAAAAACATTTACATTCAAAGTATTAATCTTCATCAGAGACACTCATAAGAGCTGTTTAATAATTAAATAATTTATCCTTTTTGAGAATGAAAAGCAAATTCAATTGGATGAGTGGATCAAAATTAAGTTCTCTTATACTGTAAATATACCTACACATTTCCCCTCCTGCTTCTTAAAGGAGCAAAGGCATAAAAATTAAGTCATCTAGTGTTTTTTAAGAGAAAGAAAATAAGAGAAAAATCATTCTGTTTTATCCTCAAAACCTAAAACAAACATAGAGTTTAATCATATATGATGTGGACATTTCTTACCATTCTATAAAATAAATAATTTCAAATAAATAGCAATTTTTACAGTCTATTTTCTGTTTTAGCCATCTGTTATTTTTCCTTGTTTCCTTACAAGTAGTATGAGATTTTGATGCCCAACACTAATCGTCAAAATCATTTCAATCTACAGGAAAATAATCCTACCAAGAGTCTTTCTGAAATTGCATTTTTGCTATACCTTCTCTCCAAGCACTCTCTTGAATTGGCTGTGATGTCCCCACTCTGGACCAGTAATCAAGGAGCCAGGACATTCACTTGGAATACAAATGGATACACTCAGTATTTCCAGGTGCAGACTTCTCTGCATCAAGCACAATTTTGCTTAAGAGCATACAGGGAACACACTCAGCTCGGGGTCTGGGTTTCTCTCTCGGTCTTGCTCTCAGCCAAGTGTTCAAGCTAAGTTCTCCAGCACCCTCTCTGTGAAACCAGTGCTTTGTGTCCCTGCTCTGAGTAGCAGGGACACACACACACTATTTGAGGTTTAAGTTTCACACACACCTGGGAAAGGCTGGCACAAATTACCCTCTCTACCAACTTTACACAGACTATAAGGTAGATGCACTGCCACCAGTCAGTTACTGTAAGGCTCTTAAAAGGGTATCCAATTATACTGAGTGAAATTAATATTAATACATAGATTCATAGGTTCATAGGCAGGTACTAGGCTATTGGCCCAAGGGCCGAAGTAAGCCTAGCCAACAAGGTTCCCTGGCTTACGCCACCCAAGAAAGTTATTTTCCTGTGCCCCTGTCCGGCAGAGCCACAAAAGTGATCCCTGGGGTGTATTTCCTATTTCCCATCCACTCATCAAGATTTTTCTTGAAGAGTGCTAATGAGGAACTTTGCTTGACATAGATGGGTAGCGTGTTCCAGAGTATAGGAAGTCTCTGGGACAGGAATCTACCCCTCCAGCATGTCTTGTTTATTGTGGTGGCAATGTTTAGGTCCCTAGAGCTTGTAGCTTGGAAGGATTGGGATTTCTTTAGGTCTAGCATGTCCAACAGCTATGGGTTTAACATAGATTTATATGTTAGGCAGAGATCACCTCGGAGTAGGCGATATGCTATGGAGTAAAGCTGGAGTTTTTTGAGACAGTCAGTGTAGGGCATCTGTTTGAGGCCAATAATCCTCTTTGTGAGGTACTTCTGTGGCCTTTCCAGCTGCTGCAGATGTCTTGTGAGGTACATTCCAAAAGAGGCATTGTACTCTATAATGGGTCTAATGAGTGTTGAGTAGAAGAGAACAATAACCTCTTTTTTCCTGGATGAGAACCCTTTTGTGATGAGGTGTGCCATATAGAAGGATTTCCTGACTACTGTAGCGATGTGATTATCAAATGAGAGACCACTGTCCACCTGGGTCCCAAGGTCTCTTATCACACATTCGGTGTTAAGTAGACTGCCACCTATGTGGTAGTTCATGGATACAGGGTTTTTACCAAAGGGGATGACAATCCACTTTTTGGCATTGAGCTTCAGGCCATGGCTCTGACACCAGGCATCTGTCTCAGTAAGGCCCTTCTATAGGATATCCACATCATTTGGGGACTCGACTATGGCTCCTAGTTTGCAGTCATCTGTGAACTTTGTTAGCCAAAGGCCTTCTGTTTTAGCCTGTACTTCAAAGAAGTAGATACCAAACAGGAGAGGTCCCAGGACTGAACCCTGTGGTACTCCACTTGTCACTGGTTTGAAGTCAAATTTGGAGTCTGCAACTTTTACAGTGTGGGTTCTGTCACTGAGCCAGTTGGCAACCCATCTTGTGACATAGGGATTTATACCTAGTTTAGTGAGTTTAGATATAATTCCAGAATGGGGGATGGTGTCGAAAGCCTTGGCGAGGTCAAGATAGGCTGTGTGAACCACCTTACCCTCGTCTACAGCTTTGGTGACTGCCTGAAAGAAGTTGATCAGATTCATGATCTGCCTTTCACAAAACCAAACTGGGTGGGGTCCAGAGTTTAGAGGTTACCAATGTCTTTGTTTGAGTTCCATGATGATACATTCCATGGCCTTAGAGACCAGGCTCATCAGGCTAATAGGGCGATAGTTCCCGGGATCAGTGGTGGTTCCCCCTTTGTGGAGTGGGATAACTGTTGCTGTGCACCATTCAGTGGGCATAAAGCCTGACATGAGGCTATGATTGAACATGATGCTTAGGTAAGGAGCCAGTTCGTTCTGAAGTTCATGTAAAAACACAGCCTGGGATGTTGTCCGGTCCCATGGATGCTGTGTTTTTGGCTTTAGAAAGTGTAGCTTTTACCTGCATAGTTGTGATTACAAGGACTCTGCATTCTTCCTGCATAGATATGGACCCTTTAGGGGGTGAGAGGGGGGTAAAGTTAGCACTGAACCTATCTGCCAGGATGTTGCCAATATTAGTTGGTTCTGTAATTTTCATGCCATTGTGCTGTAACTTATAGTAGATCTGGGTGTTGCCATTGAGATTCTTGACATAGCTATAGAATGCTTTGTGGTTGTCCCTGGAATCAGTGGTAATTTTGCTTTCATAGCTAGCTTTGGAGAATCTTATAAAGGTTTTCAGATTCTTACTGAGGATGATCAGGGAGCACTGCTACTCACGGGCTTTTACTCTCTTTTGCAATAGTTTCTTCCTTCTGTTGTAGAGTTTGTTTATGGCAGGGGACTACCAGACTGGCTTCCTTTTGTTTTGGAGGATAGCGTCTTGGTAATCTTGACCAAACAGCAAGGCTTTCAAAGGTGGTCAGAGTTATCACCAAATAAATACATGCAAATACTCTCAAAACTTAACTACGTTCTTAAAGGATGAACCACAATGAAAAGTTTAAATATATTTAATACTAAATAAGAAAAGAACATAAAATATGAAATATCTATTTACAGTAAATGCCAGATTTTCAGCTACAGGAAATATTAAAATAACACAGATGAACTGATTCACACAGATGCAGAAAAAAAATAATCTCACTATATTTTCCTGACTAATCTAAAGAGTTACTATTCCCTGGTTCACCTACTAGAGCAAGGCAAGATGAAGTAGGTGAGAGATCTTTCTATGCCAAGTTCCAGGAAACAGACTGCCCAGTCTGTCTGAGAGATTTTTCAATATAATATCTAAATATTATTTCCGGGATAGCTTACAGAATGATATCACATCTGGTCATCTGACTTTGTTTCCCACACTATCACCAACACTTGATGCTGCCAGGATTTTAGCACCTGTGTCTTACCATACATGTGGACAGAGCTGTGTTCAGATCTGCTGCAGCTCTAGGAAGTCATAAAACAATTTCAAACCTCTACCCCTCCTACAGAAGTACTAAGTCAGGCTTCTCAGACATTTTGTCTCTGGCTGCAATCAAAACTGTAAGATACAATCTTTATGCCCTAATTTAATTTTAGCTATTTTCCAAAGATAGCTGAGACTGAGCTTTACCTCTTCTCTTCCAGTATTCTCTGTTACAATATATACATTTAAACAGTTACAATAATGCATTTACATTTCTTTTCTTTTCTTTCCAGCAGGGCACACTGTGGATACATTTTTACACAAGCAGCTTTACAAATACATTTCCAACACAAACATCTGTAAAAAATCAGTTTGATATATTCAAATAACATATTTCTTTACAAAATTCCAGCTAGCTGTGCTGGCATATGTTACACTCTGTTACCATACATCTCCTGGCATAACTGACAGTACCTCTTATCGTCACACTGGCAATCTTTTTTTTTTCTTTTTTGTTATGGGTTTTAATTCCTTAGATGGTTCAGGAGAAGGGCATTTCTTCCTTTTTATAAATTTTGTTTTGTTTTCAGTCCCATTTTTTTCTTTTCATAACATGCTAACTGCATGGAGAATCTGGAGTTTCTTTCAATATCATCTTCTGTTTTCTTCCCATTCCATTTCTGTAAGTTTAGTTTCTGACATCTTAGCTGCTTCTTTCTATGGAGTATTGTTGTTTTGATGGCAGTTTTTTTTTTTTGTTATATATAAAGCCCGTCGCATTTTGCACTGACTTTAAAGAAAATAACTGACCCAAAAAAGTTCCTGTTAAAACAGCAGGCAATGTTCTACATTTTCATAATTCATTCCTACACGGTTATGTTTGCTTTCTGGCCTGAATTATTTCTTTGGAGAAGTCATCAGACAGTTTGATTGTAAGATTCTTCATCTTATTCCTCTGGATGTGTTCAAAATAAATGTTGTACTGAGCAATCATGTTCTTAAGCAGACTTGCTCAGTGCACAATGGGTGTATGATTCTTACTGCTAATGAGTGGCTACAGTGCTATAAGGTCTAAGGCAAGTAGCACTACAGTTACCAGCTAGATAATACTCCATGTAAATGCTCTGTCCCCAGAATTTTAACCTGGGATCAAGTAGTGCATTAGACAGATTTAAAGACATGCTCTATCCAGAATAGTGGATGTGAACATGCTGTTTCATTGTGTTCACCTATTTCAATCTAATGTTGTGGTAGGGCAGGGAGCACCTCACCAGGTAAAAAAATGTAAGGGTGTGTGTGTGTGTGTGTGTGTGTGTGTGTGTGTGTGTGTGTGTGTGTGTGTGTGTGTGTGTGTGTGTGTGTGTGTGTGTGTAAAAGGGAATGATTGGAATTGTATCAGTGTAGGTATGTATGTGTGACTGTGTGAATATCTGCCTGATGCTGTGTTTTTCAGAATGTGTGTCTGTATATATCTGTGCAACATTGTTGCTTGGGGTAGGGGGAACACTAGCACAGTGGTTTCATTTGGTCTTGGTGTTTGATTTTGAGACATGCAAAGGAGTCGCTAATGAGCTTGTGCTCCATGCAGCTGTAGCATGTCTCTGAATCTTGTTAGCTCCATAACGCTACTGAGGCACAAGAGCATATTGCCATTAGTGCTGCAGAGCTAACGTTTCTGAATAGCCCCTCTGTTTTTCTTGCTTATGTTTACCAACCATTCTTTGGTTTGGTGAGAATGGTGTAGCAACATTATAGTTTGTCTGGGCACTTTCTTTCCTTACCTCTGACCTTCCTACTCTATGAAGTCTTTCAGTTCCACTATTAAGTTCCTTTGGCAAATGTAACCCATCCAAATATTGTTTATGAAAAGCAGCACTTCATCATTCCTTAATTTTTCAGATATCCCAAAGACTCATGTTCTGCCTTGTGGAGATACTCTCAAGGTTATGTATTGTATTAGTATGTCTAATAATTTCTTCATGCAGTTTATCTACTAATGTTTCCCTGTCATTAAGTTGTTCTTTCAAAACTCCCATTTATTTTCTAAGTTCTATTTGCTCAGAGTTTACATCATTTATTTGATGATGCTGGCTGACTGAAGATTTTCTGTAGTTAGTCACATCTGCATCCACAGCTGACAATTGTTAAAAAGAATATCAAGCTTTTCAACCTGAAAAGATTCCTTGAAATTGTCTGAGCCCACATCTTCTGCCTTCTTTTCCATAGTTGAAAACGTATGACTCTAAAAATTCCCCAGCTTTCTGTGTAGACTTGAATTCTGACAGGAGAGCTACTAGAGTGTATTGCTCTCAGTACAAGTGTTACAGTCTAGAGGTGCAGTATTTCCTGCTCCCAGCTGACTTTCAGTTGCCAGGATTTCTTATAGCAATTTGTGCCCTTCTGGCTGAGAGTTCTGGACATGTTGTCACATCCATACCGTATTTTTAATTATGCAAAATATCTTGATTAAAAAGTCACATGCAATTATGCAGGAAAAATAATACCAAGTAGTGTCTGTAGGGAGGGAAGAATAAAAGGGGGTGCAACAAATACAGTGTAATTAAAATTACTTCTAATTATGCATACGAACTCTGGAGTAATTATAGTACAGATATTATCATGCCATCTGCCATCAAATATACATTGTAACCCTCCAGCTTAATTCTATACTTTCTGATCTCAGCTAGTCTGTCAGCTTCTATTTCCATTCTTTAATCGATGGTCTGTTTACACATCTCTCAACTTCTTAGTGCAATAAATTTGGACAAAGCCTAAGGTAATGGGGAAACAAAGGCCTAAAAATAGGGACTGATTTTAAATATTTCCCTTATAAAAATAGAAAGAATGGTAGAGTTTCATGTTAATATGCATTTTCTGAAGGGTATAAAGTCTGAAACTCAAATGTATGTCATTATTCAGTGACTTCGATCCTGAGTGATTTGCCAGAAAAAACAGAAAATTTATGAGAAACAGTCTAATATCACAATATCCTTTGCCCCCTCCATTACTTCCCGGTTTAAAATCTCTCACTCCAATAGACAACAGTCACTCAAATGGCAAGGTGTACTATCACCTTTGCTACCAACCACTATAGGCGTTCCACAAGGATCAATACTGGGCCCTCTACTATTCACAATTGTCACCAATAAACTACACACCTCCACCCTGCATGCAGCACTCATACAGTACGCAGATAACTCTACCTTAATCTGCTCTGCCCCATCCATAGCCACCCTTCAAAAACTTACCCAAGAATCCTTATGTTCCATCGAAAAATGGATTACTGACATCCAACTTATTCTAAACCATAACAAGACCAAATTACTTCTCTTTACCCCCAACAAACACAGGACCACACCCACCTCCTTCACTATCGCCTCCAAAAATTGCACAACAATCTCCCCATCACCCCACACTAAGCTCCTAGGCATACAAATTGATAAGGATCTTCACTTTGATGTCCATATCTCTCAAACCATTAAAAACATACATAAAAAGTTAGGTACTCTATACAAACACAAACAGTTCTTATAAGATCAAGCACAAATCACTAGCCTAAACACACCTACTGTCTACCCTAATGTACGCGTCCCCAGTCCTAACCCACATCAGGAAAACAGATATGGACAAACTAGAAGCATGTTACAATTGCAAAATTCGCAAATAACTCCACATTTAGAAGTCATCACTGTCTTGCCTTAAAAGAGCTACAGTGGCTAGAACTCCCACAATTAATTAGCTACCACCAACTAGTGCTCACCTACAACACACTAAATAATCCCCACAAAGCCCCAGCCTTAAATCAACTAATAAACCAACATGTAGCAAACCGTCCCCTGAGGTCATCAAGCAAAACCCTAGTCTGTGTGTCCAGAGCTAGCAATACTGCAGGGAAAGCTCTCTTCTCCTATATCATCACTAAGAAATGGAATAGCCTCCCCCAAAATATCGTGACAGTTCCTTCTGTATCACTATTCAAACACTCAAGGCACACGTCACAAAGTCCTGGCTATGTCCTTGCATCACTTAGATATTCACCTCTTCTCCCCACTCTCACTATCCCCTTTTACACCTCACACAGTCCTGGCTATGTCCTTGCATCACTTAGATATTCACCTCTTCTCACCACTCTCACTATCCCCTTTTACACCTCACACAGTCCTGGCTATGTCCTTGCATCACTTAGATATTCTCCTCTTCTCACCACTCTCACTATCCCCTTTTACACCTCACACAGTCCTGGCTATGTCCTTACATCACTTAGATATTCTCCTCTTCTCCCCACTCTCACTATCCCCTTTTATACCTCACACAGTCCTGGCTATGTCCTTGCATCACTTAGATATTCTCCTCTTCTCACCACTCTCACTATCCCCTTTTACACCTCACACAGTCCTGGCTATGTCCTTGCATCACTTAGATATTCTCCTCTTCTCCCCACTCTCACTATCCCCTTTTACACATCACACAGTCCTGGCTATGTCCTTGCATCACTTAGATATTCTCCTCTTCTCCCCACTCTCACTGTCCCCTTTTACACCTCACACAGTCCTGGCTATGTCCTTGCATCACTTAGATATTCACCTCTTCTCACCACTCTCACTATCCCCTTTTCTTCACTCACTTCTATCCCTACAATATTGTACTAAAATACTCTAATGCAAGAACTTCTACACATAACCATTATGTATTCTGCATATTATGTTCTTGTGAGATATCTCCTTCATTGCATAAGTTGATAGTGAGCATTTTTTTCTCTCCCAAATACTCCCACCCAAAGCTAACCATGAGTAAACATGCTAGCATTAGCTTGCATAGAACAAACTACTGTATATACCTGCATGATTGCATTGTATCATATATCCTTTGTTATATATTTTTATTGCATTGTATTGCATTGTATTACATTGTGTTATATATACTTTGTTCTATATATCTACCACTGTACTTGTTAGATGTGGAGCTTTTCTCCCCGGGCCTCCACTGTAAATGGACCTTGCTCCAGCCTGACATTCCCGGTAATCAAATGTAAAATAAATAAAAATAAATAAATAAATAAAAAATAAATAAATAAAAATATGAAGAAAAAATCTGGACATTCTGTGAAAATCTGGACATTTGACAGGCATGTTTGTTTATCCAAGTTCATTGTTTTACCTTGTGAAAATCTGGACATTTGACAGGTATGTCTGTTTATCTAAGTTCATTGTTTTACCTTGGATTTCTATACCTTGTATCAGTTCTTAACCAATGTTTTTATATTAGGTTTAATTTGTTATAATTATTTAAACTGCAGATGTTTTTGTTTTAGTTTTGATGACTGTAAAAGCATTGTTCTTAAAATGTTTTGCAATCATTTGGAGCTTTTCTTCTCAGGCCTCCTCTGAAAATGGGCATCTAGCCAGTCGGACTTTCCCAGTAATCAAATGTCAATAAATACATAAGTGACCATTTAATTAAAGATGTGTTTGTCCTTCATTGTAACTGAAGAGTCTGATTAAAATGGCCCATACTACACCATACTGTACTAGTATACTAAATTTATAAGATATTTTTTCACTTATCCCAACTGATATGGTCTTGTTTAGATAGCTCACTGTATGAAGGACTGTGAGCTACATTTTTTCTGAAACCATACCTCTCAACTCTCCAGATTTTTCACAGAATGTCCATATTTTTGCCTCATGTTTTTTGGTATGTTCCTCATAAACTTTTGGATTTCATGGCAGATCATTGGCAAATACCTGAGGATTGAAGTCAGGAAATAATGACAGACATTTGAGTTTCAGACTTCATAACCTTCAGGAAATTCACGTTAATCCAAAACCTGTTATTCCATCAACTTTATATGGTTGTAAGAGCAATATTTAAAAATTGTCCCAATTTTTGGGCCTTTGTCCCCATTACTAATGGCTTTGTCCAGATTTCTTGCTCTAAGCAATTGAGAAGTATGCCCTATACCTGAAATAAAAGCAAGGAGGAGCTTTGTTTACAGTGATTTTGCCTTCTACCCACCTGCATGAAGAGCTTTGTCCTTCCTAGCCTATTATTAATGTTAAGCACTCCATGGTATCCTCTTTTAGATTTTGAATTTTGTTGGACTTAGAAGACAGAAATCTTTTACATATTAGTCTAATAATTCCCAAGTGGTTATTATAGTGGCTTTGTGTTAGAGCAGGCATAAAACATTTGTTCATTGTATATTTTGTCCCCTGTATATATCCTATAAGATATATATGGTAAAAATGAAAGAAGATAACAACATTGTTTTATGTGCTAAAGATGAGACCTTTGTCCATTCAGTTGTCATCATATCTTTGCCATTTAATTTTAATGAGGAATTTTTCCACTGAGTGGAAATATTTAT
Organism: Protopterus annectens; assembly: GCF_019279795.1. Taxonomy (NCBI): domain Eukaryota; kingdom Metazoa; phylum Chordata; order Ceratodontiformes; family Protopteridae; genus Protopterus; species Protopterus annectens. Next base: position 1,745,990,042 of record NC_056739.1, on the reverse strand, counting down.
TAATGTTTGCTGTATGATGCTGAAAGATAATATCTTCAAACTCCTGTCATTTTGACTTTGTTCTTAATACCACAACTCTGATTTGTTGATAATGCTTTGTAGCTCTAGAACTATTTCTCAGTATATGAAAAAATATATTTACCTTTAACTAATAATAAACTTCTACCTTTGGCATGAATGTGTGAGACTTCACCAAGTAAAGCATATGCTGAAATTAGTGCTAAAAATAAGTTAAGAGTAGCTGTAGTACCTTCCAAAATGAACTATGTCGGGCTCTGTTCTTACAAGTTATGAATGTACATTATATGGTACAAGACTTCCTTTTCCATCATACCAAAAACAGCATGCTAGAGTCTCGTATGGAAAGTCATAGACATGCTTATTGGTTACACAAAAGTATCATATAATGCGGGGTGACCCCCTTCAGCTACCTCATGTAGGGGGACCATACCTCATATCTTCTTAACGTTATGTCCTAATTGTAAAGTCTTAACACCTTTGGGAAGGGTAAACCATGCTGTGCTGAAGTAGAGACATGACCATACACAAACCATTCCTCCCTATTCAGTATCATGTCTGATATTACTAACATTTGGCATAAAGGAATATTTTTGTCAGCCAAATTCAGGATTCTGAATTTCAAGCAGCAACTGAGCGTCATTACAAATAAGTAGTTCCCTGTGGTTTATCTTATCATACCTGAAACTAGTGCATATCAACAGGAGCTTAGTTTTGGCAAATAAAAAAACTGGCATGCTATTAAAGTTCTCAGAAGCAGAAGAATGGTATGTGTTGATTCAGGAAGCCCAGAGGGGTCAGTACTTCAGTTATGCCAGAAATGAATGCTATAAAGATGCTTCTTTTAATGAGTCATTTCATTTATTACACCTGCGACAGTTTCCATCCATTTAATGGTAAACTCAGCTTCTCCGATTAATTTTTATTAACCGTCACACATGATTTTTTCTTGAAAAACTTTTAGTTCTACTTGTATCCATACCTCTCAACCTCTAAGTACAAGTCATCTGGACAATGGAAAAAGTAATGGGGGTCAAAGGCCCAAAAATAGGGAGAAATTTTAAATATTGCTCTTATAAACTTAGAAATTTGCTAGAATAACACGGCTTGCATTAGCATACCTTTTATGAAAGATATGAAGCCTATAACTCAGTTGTCTGCCATTTTTTAGTGATTTCAACCCTCGATTTGCCAGAAAGCCACAGATTTTATGAGGTACAGACCAAAAATATGACTCGAAAATCTGCACAGTTGAGAGGTATGCTTGCATCAAATTGTTTTGTGCATTTGAAAGCTAAGTGCTTTACTCGTAGGAATTGTCACATTCTTATCCAATGCTTCTTTTCCTAGTACACCATTCACTTTTCTCAAACATTGGTGTCAGCATTTTTAATGAAGACACTTTGATTCTTTACATACATAATATTTGTATAACTCCAACATATCTTGCCCCATTTGCTATTGCCCAATACCTGTTATCTACAGCCCAACCCAGATGCTGGGGGAGTTTCTGCATTCAAAACTACAAGAAGGTCTGGAGTATTGTGCAACAGCTATTGTTAAGCGACTTGCAAAACTATACATGGTCTGTATGTTTTCAAAATTCATGGCATAGAGTAGCCATGTGGGTGGGGGCATGATTTGGGTATGAAACTTTAAGGTGGTACTTGTAGTTATTACAGATGCAGTTCTTTGACCTATGCCAGAGGATCTTTTCCAGTCTCTGGAAGGTACTTCAGGCAGAGTCTTTAAAACAAACTGGAAATCACTGACCTTCTGATAGAAATAGTGAGCCTCAGAACATGATGGTGTTTATTACATGCATCATGAACTGGAGAGGCTGGTTTTACTCTGTCAGTTCAACATTTCTTTTTTCAAACAGAGATTGCATGAATGAAGGGTAGTACACCAGGTGTTTCTTGTTTTTTGCTGAATTAAATTATTGTCTCAGATGAAACTGAAGAATTAGGTCATTTAGCTAAATTACAAAAGACTTTAGAAAGTCTACAACAAAGCTGAATCTGATACAGAAGAGGAAAAATGCCACATGTCCGGGTCATGCTTTTGAGAAAGGTTGAATTCAGCCAGATGGTGAAAATGAGAATGCCATTGTGCTCATGGCCCAAAACACAGAGCAGAAGTTTTAATCCACATTTCAGTGTTAAACTTTTTATTACAAACATCATGTGTTGGATGAAGGAAAGAAAAGAAGAAATACAATATAAAGTAGTAGATGATAATCTTTTATACGTAAATTGTAGGGCAGATTAGGACTACAGGCATATTTCTTCCGCATATTATAGAAAACTGCGTTTGAACACTGTGTAGCTATCTTCAAGTAAAAGCATTTTTTTTCTCTTTCTTTCCTTATAAATAGCTCAGAAGTAATGTTGAGGGCATTATTAATTAGGGGTGTTATCCATGTTGGTATTGCTTACAGCCTTCAGTGAACGACATGCTGTTTGGGACACACAGCAGTGGTGTTAGTGCTTGTACAATTGCTACAGTCATGCTCTGTATTGTAGTCATGTCAGTAGTACAACCATATGTTCTCAGCAGTGTCATGCCTGCAGAGAAAAGTCCAACATATACTACAGTTTTAACAGCATAGAATGCAAAATATGTTTGCAGAATACAGGACATCAGTACATCAAGAGTTCATTTATATAACCTTTGGATGAGATGTTAAACCAAGACGCTATCTGCATGAGCTGGTGGTAACTTTTTGAAAAGAGTATTGGAAGTTCCACATTCCCATAGCCAAATTTCACCTAGTTGGTATGAATTCCACCTGAGGTCTCCTCTGAAAAGATGCCGTTGGCCTAATGGGACTAACCTGGGCAACAAAATGTAAATAAACAAGGACAGCTGTCAGGGTTGTGATATGTATACCAACCAAATGATCAGAAGAGGTATTTTATGCTGTAACAGGGCCACTGTTAATCTGTTCCATTTCAGAGAGAGGAGTATGTTTTAATATGTACATCACAGCTGGTAGAAGGACATCTTCTCCTAAGTCATTAGTGCACCACTGAGCTCTATGATAGCATGACTAGGAAGTAAGCTGCATCTTGCTTTATAAATCCTTTTACAATGAAAAAAAGGAATATCATCTCTCATCCATTACCCCCAACACTCTATAGACTCCAGGGAGACAGCCATGAGGATTCATTCCCTGACTAAGGCGAGATCCATTGGCTTATTCATTCTCTAACTGGGCCCTGGTGTGAGTGCATAATGGCCATTTATTTCCTGCGGAGACAGGAATCAGATGCCAGGAGTGAACCATCATAAGCTCAGGACATCCACCCCCTCACACACATGCCTGTATCCCATCCCAATCATAGTTGTGACTTCCAATGTGGCTGTCATATGGAGATGTACATGGATGTCCACATTTGTCAATGCCCCTAATTTCCTGTGCAGTACCATACATACCTGTCAACCCAGATTTTTTTCACAGAATCCAGAGATTTGCCCTCTTTTTTTTTTGTTCAATTCTAAAATTTGTGGTTTTCTAGCAGCAAATCACTGAGACAAGTAAAACAAAATAATGACACACATTTGAGTCAGACTTCATATCCCTTCAGGAATGCATGCTATACACATCCTGTTATTCCTAGCAACTTTTCTTTGTTATAAAAAATAAATCCCTGTTTTGGGGCCTTTTTCCCCCTTTTATTTTCTACTTTGTCCAGAATTTTGTGGTAAGAAGATAAGAGGTACATGCAGACCAGTCATCACCACAGCCCATAGTGCTACATGCCATCACCTCACACGTCTCTAAGCATCAGCATTGTGTATTGTGTACTGGTCTGGACCATCTCCCTCCCCCAGGATGGTTGAGTCAATGTCAGACACTCCCTGTCACCCCCCACCCCCCCCACCACCACCACCACCACCAGGCCCTTCCAGCTTCCACGTTGTCTGGGGAATATTCAGTGCTTCATTCCTCTACCCCACAGAACTGTGATGTTTTACAGTGAATATTAGTTTGTGTAAGACAATTAATATCTAAGTATGCATATCTATTACCATGCTAGTGTTTTATTAGTTCATGCTAAGTAGTATCTTCTGAGTGTGCAGTTTGTCTCCTAGAAGTAGAAAATATTAAAAGGAAATTAATCTGCACCCAAATATGACCCAAAACCACATACAAATGAATGTTTTGGGGCAAACACACAAACACACAGACACACACACACACACACACACACACACACACACACACACACACACACACACACACACACAGCTCATTATGCTTTTAAGCTTGTTTTAATGCATGCTTTTGTTACAGGATTCATTTCTTTATTTCCCAACTTAAACACTAGCATTACAGAGCCTTAATGTATAGAATTCACCCACCTTGAGAGTATTGCATGCTGGTATATTTCTTAAAATGTTGTTTGTACATATGTAAAAAATGTTTCATAGTAAAGCACGCTAACTATCCAATGACATGGTTCTTTCCATTGGCAAGTATTTAACGCAAGAGTTCTCAACTGGTAAGTCTAAACATACATCTCAACTGTCCAGATTTTCACAGAATGTCCAGATGTTTGCCTCATGTTTTTGTCTGTTCCTCATAAGACATTTCAATTTGAGACATCATATCATTCAGAAAATGCATGAATATAAAATATGTTATTCTAGCAACTTTCCAAGCTTAAAAGAGCCTTATTTAAAATCTGTCCCTGATTTTAGGTCTTTGTTCCCCCATAATTTTCGCTTTGTCCAGAATTCTTGTGCTATCAGTTTTAAGAGATATAGTTCAGGAGGTGATCAATAACCTCTAGAAAAATAGGGGGGAGTTTTTTTTTTTTTCATTTAAGTCATTTATGTGAAGGAATACCAACAGCTGAATCATTTCTTTATTAATGAATCAATGGCCAGGAAAAACATGGCATCAAAGGGTTATTGTAGAAAAAAAACCTCCTGTGTGAGGTGATTGAGCAGGTTTGGGAATGGTAATTGAGGAACAACCAAACAATACAGTAAATATGTAAAGAACCATAATCACAAGCAACAGTTCTTTCATACCAGAATTACAACAGTACAATGGAAAAGGGAAGACAAGCTTTTGGAACAAAATAAGAAAGACCATACACAAAGCAGCTACTTAATTGCAGGAAAAGGTTAAGTCACGCAGTGGAAAAGAAAAGAAAAGAAATATTAATGTTATTATCATTATTATTTGTTTTTGCATTGGTTTCTGTTAACCATCCAGTTGGATCAGTGAGTTAGTTCACAGCTATGTATTCATCAGCTCTGCTGCATTTATAGGTTCATAGGTTCATAGGTAGGTACTAGGCTATTGGCCCAAGGGCCTATATAAACCTAGCCAAAAAGGTACCCTGGCTTTCGCCACCCAAGAAAATTATTTTCCTGTGCCCCTGTTAAGCAGAGCCAGAGAGGTGATCCCTTGGGGTGAATTTCCTATTTCACATCCAGTCATCAAGATTTTTCTTGAAGAGTGCTAATAAGGAACTTTGTTTGATAAAGAAAGGTAGTTTGTTCCAGAGTATGGGAAGTCTCTGGGATAGGAGTCTATCCCTCCAGCATGTTCTGTTTATTATGGTGACGAGGTTTAGGTCCCTAGAGCATGTAGTTCGGAGTGATTGGGATTTCTTTAAGTGGAACATGTCCAACAGCTCTGGGTTTGACATAGCTTTGTATGTTAGGCAGAGATTGCCTCTGAGCAGTCGATATGCGATGGAGTAAAGCTGGAGTTTTTTTTAGACAGCCTGCGTAGGGCATCTGTTTGAGGGCGGTAATCCTTTTTGTGAGGTATTTCTGTGGCCTTTCCAGTTGTTGTAGATGTTTTGTGAGGTACATACCAAAAGGGGCATTGTACTCTATAATGGGTCTAATGAGTGATGGGTCAAGGTGAACAATGGCCTCTTTTTTCCTGAATGAGAAACCTTTTGTGATGAGGTGTGCCACGTAGAAGGATTTCCTGACTACTGTGGTGACGTGATTATCAAAGGAGAGACTGCTGTCCACCTGTGTCCCAAGGTCTCTTATTACATTTTCAATGTTAAGTAGATTACCACCTATGTGGTAGCTCATGGGTAAAGAGTTTTTACCAAAGGGGTTGACAACGCACTTTTTGGCATTGAGCTTGAGGCCATGGCTTTAACACCAGGCATCTGTCTCAGTGAGGCCCTTTTGTAGTATGTCCACATCGTTAGGAGTTTCGATTATGGCTCCTAGTTTGCAGTCATCTGCAAACTTCATTAGCCAAAGACCTTCTGTGCTAGCCTGTACTTCAGAAAAGTAGATACCAAACAGGAGAAGACCCAGGACTGAACCCTGTGGTACTCCACTTGTCACTAGTCTGAGGTCGGATTTGGAGTCTGCTACTTTCATATCTTAATATCATATCGTATTTTAGTATGAGGCTAACTGCCTTTGTGGGCCATTTTAAGCCTAGCCATTTACTCCATCTGAGAATCAAACCCTGTATGTTGTGCTTGTAAGGTAAACACCTTAACCAGTGTGGGTTCTGTCAGTGAGCCAGTTGGCAACCCATCTTGTAACATAGGGATTTATACCTAGTTTAGTGAGTCTATCTATAATTCCAGAGTGGGAGATGGTGTCAAAAGCCTTGGTGAGATCTAGATAGGCTGTGTGAACCACCTTACCCTCATCTACGGCTTTAGTGACTGCTTCAAAGAAGTCTATCAAGTTTAGGAGACATGATCTGCTTTTACAAACCCAAACTGGGTGGGGTCTAGAGTTTGGAAATTACCAATGTCTTTGTTTATGAGTTCCATGATGATATGTTCCATGGCCTTGCATACCAGGCTCATTAGGCTAATGGGGCGGTAGTTCCCAGGGTCCATGGTGGTTCCCCCTTTGTGGAGTGGGATGACCATCACTGTGTGCCATTCAGTGTGCACAAAGTCTGAGGTGAGGCTATGATTGAACATGGTGCTTAGGTGGGGTGCTAGTTCATTCTGTAGTTCGTGTAGAATGCAGCCTGGGATGTTGTCAGGTCCCATGGATGCTGTGTTCTTGGCTTTGGAGAGTGTGTTTTTTACCTGTGCAGCCATGATTACAGGAACTTTGCATTCTTCCGGTATAGAGATAGGCCCTTTAGGGGTGAGAGGGGGGTAAAGTTAGCACTGAACCTATCTGCCAGGATGTTGGCAATATCAGTTGGTTCTGTATATTTAGTGCCATTGTGCTGTAACTCAGAGCAGATCTGAGTGTTGCCATTGAGATTCTTGACATAGCTATAGAATGCTTTGTGGTTGCCTTTAGAATCAGTGGTGATTTTGTTTTCGTAACTAGCTTTGGAGGATTTTATGAGGGATTTCAGCTTCTTACTGAGGCTGACCAAGGAGTTCCTCCAGTCATGAGATTTCACTCTTTTTTGCAACAGTTTCTTTCTTCTGTTATATAGGTGGTGGTGGGGTTTTACTTATTTATAAATTTTACACACATACAGTGTATGTATGTATGTATGTATGTATGTATGTATGTATGTATATATGTACAGGTTATCATACAGTTTGTACATACATACATACATACACTGTATGTGTGTAAAATGTATAAATAAGTAAAACCCCATCACCACCTATATGGCATGTGCAGTAAACGAAAAAGATGTGTTCACCAACTGGCAATAGTTGTTTGTGGTTAAACTCTCAGGAAACTAGAAAAAAAGTTAAAGATTTTCTTGTTTTTTTATGCATTTCCACTATGCATTGTAACAGATCATGTGTGGGTAACAAAGGTTAACTGATCATGTTAATAATTCTTAGTATTGTCAGGTAACCATAGGTAACCTGGCAACATCTCAAGGGATTTAATGTGTAATTAATATCAACTACTCATAATTTACTGACTTTGAGGTCCTATTGCACTATTCTTTAGTTCATGAATGCTAGGTCACAGAAATGGAGCATGAAGTCTGTTTTAAGGAGGTACTGGAACAAAGGAGAGGGCAGACTTGCCTACCAATGTGACTGAAATTGATTATGAAGAGGTAATATTTAAATAGATACAAGTTGAAATGTTAGAATAAACAGTGGGCATCAATTTGACAATTAAGGAAAATTTAGTTTCTGTAACACACTGAAGATGCTTTTCAAATTTACCCACTAAAAGGCTTTAGTAGTGTTTGTAGCCAACACAAAATTGGGTTCTTGGTAAATGTCATTCATTGTTTCAGTATTATAGCACATAATCTGTCCTGGCAACAGTGCACCTTAAATTTTGGGCAGAGGAGTAGCTAGTGCCTCTCTCCCTCTCTCTCTCTCTCTCACTTTCTATTTAAACTGTAGCAAATTACTTGCTGCAAGTGTAGCAAGCAGTTTTGAGAGTTCATACCATCCACGGAGTGCTAAGCACTTCAGTGCTGGCCACAAATGCAATACCGGCATTCATTTCTGAATGCTGGTAATGCACTGAAGACCAATTGGGATCTGCCAATTGCACCACATAGCACTTTACACCCAGGGCAGCTGCCCAATTAACTCTACCCTAGCTATGCAGCTGGGCTATGATATCTGCTGGAGCTGGCATGGCACAGATGAATGTGACTCTCCTGGGAGGGTGGAAGTAAATTGGGATCTTCCAATGCCACACACCCTCAGACGATGGATGGCACTGCAAGGGAGAGCCCAGAAGTGTGTGTTCCACTACCATGCTTCTGCTAAAGTAGTTGTGAGTGCCCAGAAGCATCATTCTCATCAGTGAGAGACTTGTGGGCCTATTGTGATATGTCATTTCTTCCCTCTGCTGGGGCAAGGGAATTAGAGCCTATCTATATGCTCTTATCGTCAGGATGCCTTCAGGTTTACAAACATTCCTCATGGCTGCCTGGGTGATGGTCTCCTCAAGTAGCTCTCACACAGTACTACGAATAAGTAATACACGGGAAGAAGTGAAAGAAATGGGTCGAATCTGTCTGGCATTGGCTTGAAGATTGGCAAGCTTGGTAGGTGGGAAAAGAACACAGAAGAAAAAGTTTTTGGTCACAAAAAGATTTACACTTGTACCCTTGAAATCAGTGACATTATCTGTCAGAACCATATGTTTCAGTATTAATGTTACAACCTTAAACGGGAAATAACCAAAGATATTCAAAGTGATACCTTGTAGAAGAAATATTCCCTGGACTGAACATGAGTGCCTTAAAAGTAGGGAAGTACACAATTAAATGTGGATATGATGCAGTAGATACATGATGTTGTATATGGCAGGGATGTTCATAGGTCTCACTATTAGAAAGCACGCCTGACATAGAATCCAAGCCCTCCTGGGGATGCAAAGGACCAGCTGCTGAATGCACTTTTAGGCAAAGATCTGCTGTTTAGCCTGCTTCATAGAAAATCTTTAAAAAGCTGGAAGACAATGGCAGAACAATACTTTTTGTGAAACAGCTTTTGTGTTTCTCTCTCCTGAGAGGCAGCAGAAATTACATCACAAAACAATTGGTTTTCTATCAAAACCAGTCCAGAGTGGAACAACATAAACAAAACAATGAATGAAGCAGTCTTAAAAGGGAAGAAGTGGGACAGACAGCTGGGCAAAAGAATGGGAATACATCCCTATCCAAGAGAGACAGTAATAGATAAGACTGACTACCAACTCTCCTTCCCTCACATCCTTGGCTGGAGACCTAAGCAAAACTAGTTTGGCCAGATGTTTGGGTAATGGACAGTGTGACTGCAGACAGCATTCAATGAAGTCCTTCCCTTCCTTGGAATACCCCCAACCTGATCAGTTTAATTGTTCTTATTTTAGGACAGATACTGATCAGCTGGGCGGTACAAAGGAGCAGGACAAAGGTTACTACTAAAGATTTTTATTTATACAAGGCAAGGATGGGCTTTGAAAACTAATCCTACACCCAGCCTTGTTAAATGAATTCCTCTGGGTTAGGAAGATCAAAATGCACATACTCCAGAAAATACCCTTTACCATTTCTCCCCCACCTATCACTAAAGAACAGGTCCTCACTGCATTCTCCATAGCTAGAAACAGTGCATCAGTGAGTCCTGATAATATCCTAGGATGCCTGTTAAACAACGTGAAACCTGACCTGTTAGGCCTACTAGAATCTCTATTAAACCACGGCCTCCAGACAGGCTTCATCCCTAGGGAATGGAGGACTGCAACTATCATCCCTCTACACAAAGGTGGGCCATTAACATGTCAGGGAACTACAGATCCATAAGTTCAACTAGTCATATGTAAGGCCATGGAAAGAATTATTGTAGACCTGATAAACAAAGACATAAAAAATCTTCCAACAATGGGCACATCCTAGTTCGGTTTCGTCAATGGAAGGGTATGCATACTAAACTTAGTAGACATCTTTGAGAAGGTCACTAGAGCCATGGACGAGGGCAGAATGGTAGATGCTGCCTACCTAGACCTGGCAAAGGCATTTGACACAGTAACTCACTCTGGTATTATAGACAAACATACAAATTTCGACATAAATCCCCTATATCACCTGATGGATAGTCAAATGACTCACAGACAGGACATATGAAATTAGGGTGGTGGAATCCACCTCCACAAAGAGACCTGTTACTCATGGTGTCCCCCAGAGCTCAGTACTGGGACCTCTCCTGTTTGAACTATAATTCTCTGAAGTCAAGGCAAATGAAGAGGGCCTTTGGCTGACTAAATTTGCTGACAACTGCAAGCTGGATGCAATCATTGAATCCCCCAAAGATGTAAATATCTCAGAAAGGTCTGACACAGAAAAATAACATGTGCCAGAACCATGCATAATTATGCCCATTGTGAAGACGACAACCCCTGCAAATTACAACACTGATAACATTCCTCTGTGTAGACCCAGTGGTAAGGAACCTGGGACCTCTGGTTGATAGTAACTTGAACTTTAATCACCATGTGTCCATGGTAATGAGAAAGTCCTTCTACATGGAGCAATTTATCATGGTATCCAGACCTAAGGAGATCATAGTCCCACTATACTCAGCCCATATTAGACTAGTAATCAAGTACAGTGCACCCTTTGGCATGTACCTGACCAGGCGTTTGCAACAGCTGGTGTGGCCACAGAGATTCTTCACTAAAGGAATACAGGGTGTAACTGATATGTCCTGTTTGGACCACCTGAAAGCCCTGTCCCTGTACTCAGTTTCCTACAGATTACCAAGGGGGTGATCTATGCCTAAAATACAAGGCATACGTAATGTTCATAGATTACTACTAGGCTAACTGCCCTTGTGGGACATTTTAAGCCAATTACCCCATCTGAGAATCAAACCCTGCTCCTTATGTCTGTAAGGTAAACACCTTAACCATTAAGCGAAACTCCCAACTCCCATTCTCCAATCCAGCCCTGATGGATCTGCTACATGTTGGCAAAACAAGCAGCACTAGAATTACCTGATCTAAGGATCTAAATCTCATCTGTGACGTAAACAAAACATGTTGGAGGGACAGGTATGTGTCTCAGAGATTACTCCTTCTCTTTAACAGACTTCCCATTCATATGAAACAGACCTCTTCCCTAGGCATATTCAAAAGCAATTTTGTCCAGTGGATGGGAAGTCAGAAATTCACCCCAACTTGTCACCTGTGGTTGTAATGTAAAAGGGCAGCTTGTAGATTCCCTAAAGTACTACCAGGTTCCCTCTCATTTTGCCTCTCTGGTGCATCCAGGCTATTCACCAAATTCTTAACACCAGCTTTTGCCTATTTCAGGACAAAAGAGGATACACATTTACTCCTCCTGGACAACAGACATGCAGTCAGAAATCTTCATTGTGTTCACTCAGTCCCATATTGGTGCCACCAACCTGGTTTCCATTTAAAAATGTGCACATTTCTTCAGCTAGTGCTCCAAGTGCTTAATAAATATCTGCATAGTTTTCAGCTCTTTCCTGTTAGAACTTAAACAAGGATTAATTTTTGAGGAGAATTACTATCGCTAGCAATGTACCACACATTAGTTTAGAAATATTCTTGCCTTAGTAAGCCACAGTGTTTCAGGGAGTCCAAAGAGTATGCCTGGCTACACCCTTGCTGGACAATTAATTGAGTCAAACCTCCTCAGAGGATAAGATCCAGAAGTCAATACAATGTGCTACCCCTCCATGACCAACCCGAAAGTGTCACTCAGTCTGCAAACATGCAGGCTGACCCCACCTACTAACAAGATCCTCCTCCTACAGCCTGACCACACCTACTAACAAGATCCTCCTCCTACAGCCTGACCTCACCTACAAACAAGACCCTTCTCCTACATCAGACGTTTGCACAGGATGCCCAGGAGAAACATCTGACAGGGTCTTCCTGAAAGCTCAATGATTCTTGCTAGTCTCAAGGACAATGATCTTCTGCTGAGGCTCTGCTTGAGAAAAATCCAGTGGTAACTCAAAATCTTTGGGAGCAACACTGACAGCCCTTAAAGCAGCAAATTCTCTTTATCCTTACAGTCAGGAGAAGGATTTCTGTGGGTGAACACAAGTCAAATATCAGGGGTGACATCTTTGTTAGACACTGATACATAACTAAAACATGGGCCTATGTTTTTTCCTTCTGTATAATTTTGCAGGTAGATGACACTGATTTTAATCCTGAGCCTAAAGTCTCAAATTTTCTCTCAAATAAATGAAATAGCAAAGTTTAATGGAGGTTTTATACCAAACAATTTTTCTGTTGTTTTTCCTTCAACACCCATGGGTTTAGCCATTTATCCCAGCTTCCTCTAGTTGCTGCATTCTCTCCCTCCAATCTACTTCCTTGTGTCTGTAGGCAGGCAGGGTGAGGTTGGTAACAATGAAAGCAGGCAGGGTGGGGTTGGTAACAATGAAGGCACACTGCTGTCATCCAGTAGAAATGATTTAACTATCAAATTTCTTTTCCTTTAGAAAGGGTGAAAATACCATGCCTCTTGAACATACACAAGCAAGGCAACTCGGAAGTTATGTGACTAGAACAGAAGACTTAAGTCAGTTTGCTTTACCCTAATTGTTTACACAGGACAAGGTAGTCTTCCAGTAAATCAACAGATCATCTCAGAGGAGCTAACCCATAATTGCTGGGTCTGTGGCAAGGGGGCTGAAACCCTGGCTTCAACCGAGCTGGCTTGGAACTCATCTGATAAGGGTAGGAGTGAGCAGCAGACAAAGGTTTGCTCATACTGGGAGAGTGAGACTGTTCAACTCACTAAACTGTGGCAGTGAGTGAAGGCTAGGAGAAAGCAACAAACGTGCATGGTTAAAGCCTTATGCATGGGCTGCCAAAGAGTTCCTTGTGCTGTAGCTGGGAGGTGTGTGTGTGTGTGTGTGTGTGTGTGTGTGTGTGTGTGTGTGTGTGTGTGTGTGTGTGTGTGTGTGTGTGTGTGGTATCCAGAGCTGCAGTTGGCTCAACTAGTGCCCAGCATCATATCCCAATGTAGAGCCCCTCAACTTCTGTAAGTTATAGAGCAAAAAAATGTCTATTTCAGTTTGACTCATGCTTAGCTAAGGAGCCAGTCAAGGACTTTTGCTTTTAAAAATGTAGCTGTGTCTTATACATGCATTCATTCAACACTACAGACTTGTTGTGCAATCTAGAATCATGGCAGAATATCCTAGGGCAGTTTTGCATGAGATCCTGGCATAATCTGTTAATCGCCATTTCTTTAACAAAAATTAGAACTGTTTTGTTTTACATGCATTTGTTATACTACTGCAAGTGCTCTTCATGAAGAAAGATAGCTCAGTTATGTGGGGTGCTCATCATGACAGTGGAGCTTTGTGACACTCTGGAGCTGTAGAAAATCTTTCCAACCATCTCACTTTACTATAGATCTCCCTTTATCGTCTACGTATTGTGAGTTATGAATATTTTTTGCAGTAATTACAGTATCATAGCTGTTAGTGTATTTCACCTTAGCACTACTACACTATCAAGTAAGCTTTTTATTTGAATAATTGAAGATGGAGTGGGGTAACTTTAGTTGAGGCATGTACCAATCAGTGCCTTAGAAGAATCAGCAAAATACAGGTATTACTGTGAGTGGGGACCGTCAACTACTGGAAAATAGTAGGCTAGGCTAGATATCAGACTGATAGTATTTGTCAAATACAATTTTTTATGCAGGTGTTTCTCCCCCAAAGTTATGATGTTTCTATGAGGGCATCCAATGGTCATCTTTTCCTTTTGTCTTCACTGTGTTTTCTACACTTTTACTGTATTGTGTCTGTATTTATTTTTGCTGCACACCTTCCTGCTTAAGGCAAGGGAGAATTCGCCGTCAGTAAAATACCGGCCTAAAGTACTAGGAGTGCTGCTGCTAAGAGATTATGTCCCACTTATTTCTCGGTAACATGTATGGCAGAAATCCGGTATTTATAAGGTGGGGCCATGCTGATGCCTAAGCAAGGTTATTCATAGCAAGTAATAGTTTGTTAAAGCTGGACTTTGTGCAGATTAAACTTTGTGTTCTTTACCTGCCCATTTTGATGAGCATAGCTAGGATGTTAAAGGCAAGTGCAAAATAACTACTAGTGTATATTAATTCATTTTAGTTTGTAAGTTCAGCATAGGAGGGCATTCGATCCAAAGCATATTTCCAGGAATGTCACTGGAGAAAAGGTTTAAACTGGTTCATTTCCTTTTCTTGGCATTATGTTCCATGCACATAGTAGCTGTTGAAATCAGATTAGGATGTATTGCAATCTGTAAATTTTAGATATAATAGTAGCCTTCCTCTTGCAGAATAACATTTTTAATGTATTAGATTTTTTTTAAAATAAATAGCATATTTTTCTAGCATTTTCTTAACTATAAAGGAAGCCCAAGGCCCATTCATTTTTAGCTTGTATTTTACTGATTTACTCTAAGCAATTTTCATCCAGAGTTCGTAGGAACCTTAGGGTTCATTAAGTATCTGATGGGGGTTCTAGCACAAGTTTGTGTAAATGTTAGTCCATCAATGAGTGAGAGAATATCAGAGGTGCGATTTCCGACAGATCACAAGTGTATTAAGCAGCCGTGCTGATGGCATAAGTTGTAAGTTTCATGTAATTGGCTAAATGGTTATGGTGGCTTTGCAACCCGGATTCCTTTAACAATGGAGGAGCACAGCTGTCATAAAGCGGAAATTATCCAAGTATCAGTCTCCTTTCCCATTAGGAAGGGTGAGTATGCCATACCTCTTAAACATACACAGGCAACTCAGAAGTTATGTGACTAGGACAGAACACTTAAGTCAGTTTGACTTGCCCTTTCAAGAGAATGTTATGGTGTTGTATTTTTTAATGTAAAGTGGTATTTCCCCTCATATTTTTAGCAAATTCAAGGCAACTTAAGACTGTGTTTTAATTCAGTGCAGTAAAGAAACCATTACAGTGTTACAGTCACCGTATTTTGTTACTAATGCCTTAAATTCACCTGCACTATTTCCACAGAGCCTTTCTACAAGTTATACAGTTTGTAATGATGGAATTAATTATAATATGTTGTGGTTGCTACTTAAACTCTGAAACTGTGAAAAAAAATAACTTTGGTATTTGTGAGCACTGCTCTGCCGCACGAAAGGCAGCACAATAGAAAAGCATTGGAAATCTAAAGACAACTTTGAAAGCTGTTAAGACACCTCACATTGGCACAACAGCTAAAAAATGTGGCAGAGCAAAAAGCAGCTTTCAAAGGTATTGTATAATAATAAAAAGTTAACTGCTTCTGCCTGCTGTTTGTGTGATATCATGAAGTATGTTATGGGTTCTACAGCCTTCAGAAACAATGGGTGTCTATGCTTAAAAAAACAGAAATACATCAGAACTGAAAAAAATATTGCTAAGAATTATGATCAGGTCTGCTCACCTATCTCCCATATTTTACCTACTCCCCTCCCTACCACATCACCTCCTCCCTCCGCAAACAAGAACCCCTCTACTCTGCCTACATCTCCCCCTACCTATACCACATCAACAACTCCCTCCTCCTGCACAAAATACACTTTATGACCTCAAAAACCTATTCCACCCCCAACTGCATCTTCTCCTACTTCTCTCATACCCCCTTCCAACTTTCTCCCCTACCCCCACCCAAACTCCAAAAATCATCTCCAACTTCTGTCCCTCATACTTAAACAAATCTCTATCCTTCTCTCAGCTGATAGTCACCCCAACCCTGGACCTCCAACCCACACAACTTCCAAGTCCCCCACCCCCTCTATCCTCTCCTTGTAAATCACTCCTATCTGCCACTATTAATGCCTAAAGTCTCTATAACAAGATACCTAACTTCCACGCTTGGCTCTCCCACTATCCCCCAATGTACTAACCATCTCTCAAACTTGGCTCAAATCCCACCTAAAAGACTCTGAAATCATCCCCCGCCCCAAATGACAAAATCATTAGAAATGACAGAACTCATAAAAAAGGTGGTGGAGTTGCTTTACTTTACTCCTCTTCCCCCACAGTCACTCCCTACACCAACCCCACACCTTAGTTTTCTACAGCTGAACTAACCCTGGCCCTCCTAAAGATCAACAATCATAAAAACACACTGATAGTTGCCCTTTACATCCCACCAGGTAACAATATCCCAATACTCAAAGACGTCCTTTCTTGGCTTTCATCTAATATTTCTAATGAAACTATCATTCTAGGAGATGTTAACATCAAGTGGAAATACGTCTGCTCAGTCTCTTCAGTCCACAACATAAACCTATACAGTTTTTCCCAAGTAGTTGAGTCTCTCACCCATCCCAGCAAAGATGTCTCCTCTGGCTCTTTTCTTGACTGGATACTTGTTTCCCATCCCAACAATATCACTGATAGTGGAACTCTTCCTAACTCACTTAGCGGTCATTTACAAGCATTTGGACTCCACTCTTCCTCCCCCCTGCACCTTCAGCATAACTATATCTCCATCCATAACCTTACTAACTTCAACCCTCTAACCTTCTCCATTACTCTAAGACAAATAAACTGGAACCCCCTAAAAACCCTTCCTCTAGATTATGCTGTTGCATATTTCAACTCCTCCTTCAATAACATACTAAATAGCTTTGCTCCCCCCAGAAGTAAAAGAGTAAAATCCAAAACTGCCCCATGGCTCTCTAAAGACACCATTAAGCTCATGCACACTTGAGATAAACTATTGAAACAGCACCAGAAATCTAGAACACCAATCTCTCCAACAGAATTCAAACAAAACTATGGAAACAGCACCTGAAATCTAGAACACCAATCTTTCCAACATAATTCAAACAACTTAGAAATTTAGTTACAAAACAAATTGCCTCCAATCAAAAATCGTATTACTCTCAGCTCCAAAACAGTCATAAAACTGAACCCAAAAGATTTGGAGCAGTATCTCCACCCTCCTAAGCCCTGGTACAAAAGACGATCCTTGCCCTGACCCCAATGCACCAGACCAACTCATAGACTCCAACTTTAACTCTTTCTTCATAAACTCAGTAACCAAACTAATCACATCCTTCCCCATAAACCCGTCTCCTCCATCATCATTACCCCCCCACAGTCCTCTCCCTCTACCACAAATACTACTCTCCCCCTTCCTTTCTCTGTTGAATCTATCCCCATCGACACTATAAAAACTTCTTTACAAACTTAAGCCCTGCACTAATGCCCCAGATAACTTACCTTCCCACTACCTTAAACTAGCCGCTGATGGCATTGCCCTCCCTATCAGCATATTAATCAACCGGTCAATACAAGAATCCTATGTGCCCCTCCTCTTAAAAAAGGCCTTCATCATTCCTCTACACAAAGGAGGTAATAACACTAACATCTCCAATTTCAGCCCCATAGCCATATTCTCCCCTATTTCTAAAATCCTTGAAAAATGTATTCACTTCAGCTATTACCTCAACTACTAGACAATCCATCTTCTAACCCCAGCACAATATGACTTTAGACCAGACCACAATACCAACACTGTCCCCCTTTCATTTCTTGACAATATCAACCATTCACGTGACTCTGGTAACATAGTATCCTCCCTTTTCTTATACTTATTCAGGGCCTTTGATACCATCTACCACTCATTACTACTAGAAAAGCTCTCTAACCTCAACCTCTCTCCTTTAACCACCAACTGGTTCTCTAGCTACCTCTCAAATAGGCAACAGGCTGTCAAATGGAAAAACTCTACCTCCTCCTATTTAGGCACCCTTACAGGCATTCCTCAAGGCTCAATACTGGGTCCTCTACTTTTCAATATCTTCATAAATAATTTCTATCTTTGCATACCCAATACTAAACTCATCCAATATGCTGACGACTCACCTATCATATGCTCTGTTCCAACTCTCCCCTCCCTCCTGCAAGCTACTCAGGCAGCCTTTTCTAGTACTGATGCTTGGATGCTTAACAATCATCTAGCTTTTAATCCATCCAAATCCAAAATTATGATATTCACCTCTACAAAAAACACCAAAGTAGATCAAAACTCCTTCATCATAACAAGTTTTAATAAGACTCCAGTTGAAGTAGTCTCCCAAACCAAGTTTCTCAGAGTTATTATTGATGAACAACTCAAGTCTGATATGCACCTTCAAACTAGCATTAAAAAAACTCACAAGAAACTTGGTATGCTTTACCACCACAGTTGCTTTCTGACCCCATCATCTAAGCCTACTCTGTCCACAACCTATCTTCTCCTCTCTTATATATGGTGCTCCCATCCTTACCAATCTCCAAGCCTTGCTCAAAGCTAAACTGGCATCCTGCTACAATAACATTTCAAAGTTTGCCACATGAGCCAAATCATCTTCACATCACTGCAACTCTCTCCACTCTTTAAACTGGCTAAAGTTTCCCCACTATCTCTCTTGCATACAAATCTCCACCAACCAGAAACTAATTTTCAAACTCTCACACTGACCTTCTCTACTAGCTTTACTATGCATCTTCCTGACTGATCCCTCAGATCTAACAATCAAAACCTTCTCAAAGTGTACAAACCATTACACACTCCTGGCCAACTCCTACCATCTCACTCCTTAGCATGGAAATGGAACTCCCTTCCTCCCTACATCCAAACTACACTATCTCCCTCTACCTTCAAAAGCTTGCTTCACTCTTACCTCTCTTCCAAATGGGAATGTTCCTGCTCCCACCCCTCCTAATCTATAAACCACACCTTTCTACTTTCCACTCCCACCTTCCATTTTCCACTCCACCTCCATCTTGCATTCCTTCTCCTACTCTCCTCCTCTCTCTAACTCACCCTCCCCTTTCTCACTTTCTCCTAACTCTTTTTCCTCCTACTATTTCTTTTCTTATTGTCTTTAACAACCCACATAAAGCATTATAGCTATCTCAAACTAATTGTTGTATTAACTCCAGTGTTTTTTACAGTTATAATACTCTAAGAAATTCATAATAAAATTGTACATTGAATTGTATCTTTAACATTGTAATTGTTTTGGCTGTTTGTATATGTATTCACATGGAGCTTTTCTCCCCAGGCCTCCATTGAAAAGGGGCTCAATCCGGCCCAATGGACTATCCCGGTTAACAAACTGCAAATAAGTAAATAAATAAAAAAGTCTGTAATCATAACCTTTAGTTAATGTGATCTTGAAATGGATTCAATAAATTTACCTCTTGATTGAATTTAAGAATTAAAAACAATCTTAGACAATTGCTTATCCATAGCTAAAACACATACAATTAATATGTAGCATTTACCTATTATCTGTCAGAGTTTAACTATTTCCCTTGGGAAGTGTTTTTCAGACCTGGAACTTATTTTGTGATTTTGGTACTAGTAGACACTTCTTTACTTCTTACCTTCATTAGTTGATTTCTGTCAATTGCTCCTCCTCTTTCTTTCAGACTTTGCTTTACCTGTTCTACAAAGAGGTTTGCTCTGTTGAAATGTACCTGTTATACAGGTGACAATTAGGATCTTTGTTTTCTGATGGAACTATTTCTACAATGAGTCTTTGATGCCATGTTTTTCCTGGCCATTGATTCATTAATAAAGAATACTCTGGTTATGCTTTTGCAGTGTGGGCATTACTCTTGTCAGTAGTAAGCCCTGTAAAACAGCGGAACACCTGTGGCCTTCCCAGTATCCTCCCAAAGCATACATTAAGTTAAATGCATGTCACCTTGTTTTTTTTCCCCAACATAAGGAAGCAATTTGCCTGACCAGTGCCAGATCATTGTCAAATAGGGCTCTAGGCAGGTTAGTGGATCAGCCCCCCCACCCCACCCAGCCATTCCAGTGTTGCATTACTTAGCTGTTTCTCCCATAAACACTGTTCAAACCTCTCAATGTGCATACTGCTTTCTGCTTTGCATCTACAATGATTATTTGGATTTAATTTAAAACTATAGCACAAACACTGATACACATTTGCTAAACAAAGCAAAACAGTCTCACAATGAAAACAGACTTAGCATTAAAACTTATCTGTCCTTGAAACTCACATTCATTGAAACAGAATTGAAACCCACATTCAAAGAAAATGCATCTGGCCAGTGGTGAATAACATTTACCTTTGGTCTGTTTTCAAATCATAGGCCTCTTGCACATATTTTTAGGACCATGCATAGCATGCATTATTCTTTGATTTACCTTCCTGGTTGTATTAAATGATATTCCTTGTATAATACAGCACTACTTGTTAGACCATATTTTTAGTTTGTAGTTTGGAGCATTTTCCAATAAACAATGAAACAAAATGTATGAACCAATAATGACAAAACTGCCCAGTTCAGAACATTTCAACCATAAGTCTACTCAAACTTCTGTCATTACAATCCATCAGTATCAGTCAATATGCACAATCTCTGCAGAAGTAACTCATCTGAATAATTACATATTAAAGAGATCTGTAACTAATGAACAGATTGCTGCTAGCAAACGACTTTATATTTCAGTGTTTCATCTACAAATTCAGTGCCTGCTGCTCTTGAAGAATAAATTGCCTATGTTACATTTTAAAATGGTAATCTGGTATATTGCAATAGGGAATGGATGGCAAACTGAAAAGTACAGGTTTGTAGTTACTAGGCATCTCGTCCAAAGGAGTACATGCTCAGGACTGCAGCACCCCACCCCCCTTAAAGTACATCATAGTACCAGCAATCCATCTACATGCTGTGGGAGTAGAACCCACAGCCTTCTGCATCAAGAGCAAGTATGCTGCCTGTTGTGCTACTAACAATGCTTTTAAATCCTTTAGCACACTAGGGATACTATTTGCTAAACAAGAGTTGCACATTGTAAACAGACTTAGCATGAGCAGCAGTAAACTTCTCTTCCCTTGAAGCTCACAATTCCTTGAAAAAGCACTTGATACTCAGTTCCCTGAAAAATGCACTTGATACACAACTCCTAGAAAATACACCTGAAACTCATCTCTTTGAAATGATTTTTTAACAGCTTGGTAGTTGGGGTAGAGGATTCACGCTCTTGCTTCCTTTAAATAAGGTACAGCGTTTGACCCTGAACAAATTAACTAACCACTTGCTGTCCCTAAGTGGGGCATTTGACAGACACCCATGCATACACACCCCCCTCACTTGCAAAAATCTGTCCAGGAGAGAAGGAATGGAGCCTTACTTGCTGCTGTAGAAGAATCCAGTTTGCATTCATCCCATGGAAGCAGCAGTACAAGAACGGAATGTCTTCTTGTATTTAAATTCCATACTCATAGAAAGGAAGAACAGGAGATCTATGCAATGACACATGCATAAATGTGACACAACAGTTGTGTAAAACCAGACCATTTGTAAAGAAGAACACCCTAAAAATCAAAAAACATTTTGTTTAATTAAAAAATAAATGTGACAATCCCTTGGCACGTGGGCTCCCTCCCAGCCAGTGTGTCCTAAGTGGCTGTCTTGGTCATCTAGTGCTGGATCCGGCTCTGTGCCTGACACTTTCAAAAATGGCACATTGCTTATTGTAATTTATATGCTTACTTTTTATTTGTTTACTTTTGATGAATATGTTAATCCTGCTAGGCTTAGGATTGAGGGGAGACATGAGGTGGAATTTATACAGAATATGGAAAAAATTGGCAAGAACACTGGAGAACTTTGGTTTTGGAGGACTCCTTCAGTGGGTAACTGTTGGTTTGTTGACACATTTTTGAAAACTTTTTACTCCCATGCATAGGAATATGCATGTCTACTGCAGGCACATTGTCGTGTTACTTGTCTGGCTGTGATTGTACATCTAAGTTGTGTGCCATTGTTTGTTTTTTTCTAAAGTTGTACAGTTTGGATTTTGATCCTAACACCTTCCAGCACTTGGTACATGTGATACAAAAATCCTTCTAGTTTTTCATGCTGCTGCCATATAGTAAATCAGATCCCACACTGGCAGTGTCTGCAATGCCTGGGAGTGGAGCATGATTTGAGGCGTTGCTTCAACTTTGGGAAGATGGCAGTAGAGAATCATATCCAACACATGGATCAGTACAATGGTCCTTCACATGAACTGGAGCCAACACCAGTGTCAGAATGTCATGAAAAAGTAAGGAACTTATTGGCCAGACATCAGTCACATCATCTTCCAGCTATATCTGCTAAAAGGTAGCCATTCCCCTCTGCCTAGCTAGGCTATGGTCCAGGTGACCAGACGTTGATTAGCAGCTTGATGGAAAATGTGGAGGCAGATAGGGCATAGTCATCCCTTGAGGGGGACTGAGGCACATTTTGGCAGGGAGGCAGGACAGATCCAGAGTTGCAGTGGCCACAGTTCCTCAGAGGAGGAGGCTGCAATGTAAATCACTAGCCAGGGACAGGTATTAGGCATACCAAGCAGCCTCCTGGTGGTGGCCTTCAATGCAAGTGTGCAGAAGCATGCTTTGTCAGTAGGAAGGCACTGTGGGCCACTGCTGTGATACAGGTTACACCCCCCAACTAGGGTTAGGGTTAAGTTATTATGAAGAAAAATCCTTATTGTCAGGATGCCAGTAAGGGTATAAAACATCCTCCTATCTGCCTGAATGATTGCCCCTATGGACAGCATTCACCCCGATCTGTGGTAAAATTCCTGGGTAAGGAAATGAATAGACTATATCTAACTTGGAGAAAAGCTTAGCTTGGTGGTTAGCAGGCACAGGGGTGAAAATCACATGGCCAGTAAATTTGCCTCAATGTTTCATTGAATATCAATCCCATGAACCTTTAGCCAGACAAAATAAACTAAAACTTCTAGTTTATGAAGGTGAAGAAAGCTCTCTGCACCCTGCAGACCCCTTGTTTAGATATAATAACTCTGCAGTTGCATGACTACAGAGAAAAGAAGAAAACCACACAGAAAAAGCAAGTATTCAATAGGAACTGCCCCAACAGTGATACCATATGGAAAACAGCAATCAGAGAGTTCAACACATTAGAGTTGAACACAATGAGGCTGAATCTCATCTACTTTACGTTCAGTGGATAGTAGGGTAACACTGAAGTTTTTTATAAGTTGCAGTCTCCTATTTCATTATCAAGGGGTTGAAGTCACAGCTGTCATTGACCAACAAAGAGAAGAATGTGAAAGATGTACCCTTACTAACCACCTTCAGAGATGCACCCCAAGGTGTTTCCCAGCATGTTTGTACTGCTCCTTCCACATTAGCATGTCTTTAGCAAGTGCACACTCAGATTGTGCATGTGGAGGGTTCCACTGAGTCTCCTGGCACAAACACAGTAGTGGCAAAGTGACATAGTGCAAAGACATTTCTCTAGGCCACACCCAGCACTTGCTGGCCATGGTGGTAGAGGAGGCTCCCTCATATGCCTGTGCAGGCTACCTTGAAGTTGGATTCAGTTTGCTGTGGGGTAATACAGGATAACAGTAAATATTTCGGCTGTCCCAGTCGCCACTTGCTGCTAAAAATAATAATGTTAATGAAAAATGTGTCATTTTATATATTTTTTTTCAATTATGTCTTAGGCAGTTTCCATAAGAGACAACTTACTGAGAAACACTGTCATAAAAATTTCTGTCAGTGTCAGTACAACAAGGACACCAGCCCTTCAGTCACTCACATCCATCAACAAGTTGGAAATGAGATGAACATTTTTGCAACCCCTACACAGGAGGCAGTGTCCCTCATACCCTAGTATTTACTCTGAGCTCGCACCATCACAGAGAAAAGGAAAACATTTCTAGTCTGTATATATAACTGCTTCCCTCCACCCATTGATTGCATTATTTCATTGTGTGTGTGTGTGTGTGTGTGTGTGTGTGTGTGTGTGTGTGTGTGTGTGTGTTTATATATATATATATATATATATATATATATATATATATATATATATATATATATATATATATATATAAAATGTGTATGTGTGTGTGTGTATATATATATATATATATATATATATATATATATATATATAATGTGTGTGTGTGTGTGTGTCACCTGCTCAACTCATTGATTGAGGTTACAGTTGGTGTTGTGACTCAGTTGTACAAATGATCATATCTGTACTGTTTTGTGATTGTGGTTCAGTAATGGCATGATGGCATGAAGTTTGTTGTTTTCCCCACTGCTGTCTGATCCCAGAATTAGTATTTTTAAAAAGGTGTGGGTGTGGATCTGCAGCCCTCCACTTGGGGTGTGTGGGGGGTTGCCCCTGCAAAAACACAGTTTAACTGCGTTTTTTTTTCCTTTTGGCACTGTTTAGCAATGCAATATTTAGTTTGGTTTGATGAAAATAACAGTGTGATAATTTTAGAGGGAATTACATTTTCTGTGAGTGAGTGTGCTATTCATGTGTACTTTGTTAAAGTTTGAATTGGTTGGAATGGTTAGGTTGGGAGCACTTGAATCCAAATCAGTTGTGTGTGTGGTGTTATGTATATATATAAATATATATATATATATATATATATATATATATATATATATATATATATATATATATATATATATGTATATATATATATATGCAGTATAATATTTATATATTAAATTAGCTAAATGAGACACTTGATAAAAGACTCAGGATACTGGTTATTGTAGAGCAATCGCTAAGTAAGGTGGTCTTCTTCCTTAGTACAGTTTATTAGTGGCAACCTTAGTGAGAACAAGTTCCCAATAGCAGACATCAAATTGATTTTAACTTGCAATCTCAAAGAAATTTCTGCCAGTATTAATACAAAGAGGAAGTATACCTCTCAACTGTCCAGATTTTCTCAGAATGTCCAGATTTTTGCGTAATTTTTTTGGTCTGTTCTGGCAAATGACTGGCAAATCATTGAGGATGGGAGTCAGAAAATAATGCCAAGCATTTTAGATTCAGACTTCATTCCCTTCAAAAAAATGCATAATAATGGAAAATCTGTTATTCTATCAATTTTCTAAGTTTATAAGAGCAATATTTAAAAATGTTCCCTATTTTTGGGCCTTTGTCCCTCATTATTTATGGCTTTGTCCAGATTTTTTGCTCTAAGAGGTTAATAGATATGACAGGAAGACAGCTCTTGATTTGTTCACACTCATCTGGATGAAGGAAGCCATTTTTTCCATGGGACACGCCCTCCCATACACATACACTTTGCAGGGACAGCATCTCCAGTACCCTGTGCTACTTATATATACCAACTCCAAGATCGGGCAGTCTTGAGTAAAGGAACACAGCCCCAGATGTGGGACTCCATCTGTGATTGCACAACCTTGTTATATATCTGTACTTGAAAAAACGTGCCACTCAAGAAGAACTCCATGATTTGTCTGTCACTGAGTTGATCTCAGTAAAAATCAAAAAGATGTTCTGCTCCCATTTTACACAGGGTTCCACCAGAGGGGCAAGATATTCCTTAAATATTGAGTCAAAAATGAAAAAGGTAAAAGAAATAGCCTGGTAGTGGATCTGTGGGAAGGATTTTTTTTTTTATTAAAAAAGGCATTGTGTGGGAAAACAGAATTTTTGTTGGTGCTTAGGAACATGCTTTGCTTTATTTGAAAATGTTGGACTGTTTAGTGCTATAGTAGGGAGAATTGTTATATTTAAGATTAAGGTTTTTAAACAAATCATGGAACCCTGGTTCTGCGTTTTCTGTTTGTTTTTTTTTTTTACTGCTTAAGCAAGTCATTTGTGTTTGTTTTTTTTTTTTACTGCTTAAGCAAGTCATTTCATGCAAATGGTTTATTGACTTCAACTCATGCCCTAGGCGTAACATGTGATTAAAGTCAAGAGTAAAGGCAAGGCTGAGAATTTCCTTTTTAATACTGATAGACCAATCTCTAGCAAGGTTATATTCTCCCACTAAGATTTTTCTGTTAATAAAGCCATTACTTGTGCAGCTCATATCTGCTGCTGTTGCCAGATTCATACTTTAAAGTCAGTGCAGTTATCCAGACTTGCGTGCTCCTTTAGTAGCATTTCAAACCTTGCAGAGATGTGAAGCCTTGAGGATGAAAAATTGTGTAAATAATAATACGCTGATTTAGAAAGAGCTAACAAAATACTAAGTGAAGAATGCAGTACAACAAGACACACAAATAAAACTCTGCGTGACATATGTTTCATAGGTTATAACCAGACCACACCTTTATTGTGTAAGCATCACTTTTAAGGTATATTCATCTTTAGGAGCATTGCTCACACCCATTCAGTCATATCCTGTTGTTGCACTTCTCCTTTTTGATCTTGACATTACAGGTGATTGCAATAGAAAATGTGTGTTGTCAGACAATTGTTGGTCATGTTTTCCTGTAGAAACCTTTGTGTTAACTGGGTTAGTGACTGTTATTGCAGGGCTTATTTACATTGTTAGCCTAGGAAGAAAATCTCCACTGTAAACACAGTAAAGTTATTAAAATGTGCCCGCATAATCTCCCACCAAAATGGGCCTTTTCCAAACCAACAGTGGGTATGAAAACCATGGATTAAGACTAAATGCCAAGCAGTATGTAATCATATCTTTTGGCAAGCATGACTTCCCTTGTAACTATCAAATTGACAATATACCCCTGAAAGTTGATCTTGTTGTATCATGCAGGTAAATAACCTCTGCCTCACATCTACAGACTCATTGGAGCCATTACTGTCAGACCTGTTATATACTCACTTACTCATAGGATTTCAATATTTTTTGTGACAAATTGGAGGGATAGCTATACATCACAGACATACCTCTCAACCTCTTAGCACGAGAAATCTGGACAAAGCCTAAAAAAATGGGGGGGGGGACAAAGGCCCAATAATAGGACAGATTTTAAATATTGGTCTTATAGACTTACTTCCTTGAATAGCAACATTTGTCTTAGCATGCATTTTCTGAAGGAAATTAATACTTATGATTAATTAGTTCCCTGTTAAAGGACATAAGAATTATGATTAATTAGTTCCCTGTTAAAGGACATAAGAAATATAAACAGATTAACAGAGAGATTATGTTGTCAGGGTAACTTTGACTAAATGACTGAGTATTTTGGTGTGTGTGTGGGGGGGGCAGGAGAAATTTGTGTCAGTGGCTAGTAATGTTTGAAAGCAAGATAATCTTGAAAATACTGAACCAGACATAATTTTGTATGGATGCTATGAGAGAATTAGGAAAGAATGAATAAGTGTTTATGTTCTTGCATTTGAGACATCTGGTTAGCTAGATCCAATGAGGTATTGTATAACAAAAGATGGGATGGATATTAAATTAAAAGAAAAGCTAAAAATTAGTTGTGGGTGAAAGCTTGAGGTAGGTGAAATCTGAAGTGAATGATTTTTTTTTTTTTTAAAGTGGGGTATCATTTTAAGTTGCTTTGTGTTATAAATATGTATGGGGCTTTATGTTTGAAAATTAAGAACTAATGTCCTTCTATTCCAATGTTGCAGTATTCTACATGTGGGTTTACCCTTCTTCCTCTCCAGTTTGTTCGGCCAGGATTCCAAAGTTTTTCTGTCCCTCTAGGTGTGTTGGAGGTCTGACGTGGCAGCAGGAGCATAGGCCATAAAAGTGACGTCTGTACGCACCAGCCCTCATAACTTTTCAGCCTCCAGTTGTATGCCAGGTACTCTTGCTTCTCGCAGATGTCGGATTAAGAAAATTCAGTTAAGTACCCCACTGGGGATCCTTTCAGTCCTACTATTGTTTTATATAGTCTGTTCATGTCATCTGGAAAGGACAGGTGTAAGGGTGGTCGGCAGATCCCCCACAAAGACACCCACGATCAGTGTCTCTCTTATTTAGGTAAGGAACATGACCACAAGAAGTGCACTGTCAGTCATTTGTCCCTAAGACCTTATGTTGCCATTTACAGGCTTTACATCTGTACCTGGAAGACCAGAGGTTAAAACAAATAGCATTAGGGATGGAGGCCACATCTAATTCCCCATCTGAACTGCCTAAGAAGAGGGCCAAGACCTTGCGGCCTACTTCTTCAGCTTCACCTTTATCGGGCATTCCTCAATTTGTGGCCGACATCGGCTGGACCAAAGATTCGGCTTCCGCCAGCCTGGATAAAGTGGGTACCTCTGAGGAAGCTGCACAATCTCGAGCAGATGGCACATCCCTAGAAGCCACACTGGCATATATCTTAGACTCCGGGGGGAACCAGCACTCTCTGTGGGCACATCGTATTCCACTAGCACCATCCCTATGTCTGACTCGAGGCCTTCGCCCAGTCAGATGTCAGCTAAGCCTCTTAAGAAAACACAAAAAACAAAACATTTATCTCCTGCTTCTGAAGACATGCCTGATTGGCAGGCCTTCAGCCAGAGTTTATTTAATGCCTTCATGGCCCTTAGGCCTACTACAATAGGAACTCCTAGCACTGCTACTGCCCTCCTAAGTTCTAGATCTCTAATTCCTGAAAGGAGGCTAGAACAACTGGAAGAGGAGGAACTGTCTGACTCCTCAGAGGATTCCCTCTCCTACTCCTCCCAGATCTCTTCCCCATGGTTTACAGATCTCCAGAAGAAGGCTCTATTGAGTTTGATTCTCCAGTGTAGGACCTAACTTTTGGGGAATCGATCAATAAGATGAAAGATCACTTTAAGTGGGAAGCCTCAGATATGACTGAAGTGCAGAAGAGGTTTTATGACCTGATACAGATGGACTCCCCTAGTCCTTCTGCTATCCCATCTATTCATTCAGCCTTCCTGGATGCCTTTGCTGCTGCTTCTATCAACCCTGACTCCCAACCACCAGCCTCACGGAGGGCAGATAGACTCTACAAAGTCCCTGAGAAAGAAGACTTTCTGATTAAGTGCCCCCCGGCTGACCCAGCCACTATCTCCATTTCTACTGATAGGGCTTCCAAGCTTCTCCCCACTACAACCATTCTTCCAACTGACAATAACAGCAAGACAATGGAAAGGTTGGGGAAGAAAATATACACTTCTGCCGCCTTGTCATTCATGGCCACTAACTACCAAACTCACATGACCAGGTATTCTTTAGCACTGCTGGACAAGGACACTAAGGGATTGGTGAAATCCCACATGCAGCCAAAGCTTCCTTGACCTCCCTACTAGCTGTCACCTCTCAGGTGAATAGACTCTTATTAAGATGCAGTTATGATGCAGCTGAAGCCTCAGCTAGGTCAGCTGCATCAGCCTCTGCATTAAGAAGATACTCTTGGCTATGCCTTCAGCCCCTCCCTGACGACTTCAGGGCCAAACGTATTGATGCTCCTTTGAATCAGAGGAATTGCAGGACATAAAACACCTGCTAATCTCGCCCATCCCTAAGTTCCACAGGAACTACTCAGTCAAGACTCCATTCATCAAGAAAACCTCTAGGCTCCCATCCAGTTCCAGGAGACCCCCTAGAAGACAGTCCCCTCCAGCTATACTTCTCCTCCCTCTAGCCAAAGGCCTCCCTTTCCAGATAGGGCAGGTAGTGTCTGACTGCCTGCCAATCTCTCACCCCACCCCACCCACATCCCTTCCCCTGTCTGCCCAGCTCTCTCACTGTCTCCCTGTGTGGTCACTCATTACCTCAGACAAATGGGTTCTGTCCATCATACAGAACGGTTACTTTATGACCTGAATCACCCTCCCAACAAGGCTGGGCATGCATCAGCCTCCCACCAGTCAGTTACCTCTCCTACGACAGGTACTGCAAACCTTGCTAATACAAGACACTATAGAACCAGTGCCTACAGAATCAAAAAGAAAAGGATTCTACTCCAAAATCTTTCTGGTCCTCAGAAAGGATGGACCATGGAGGCCTAGTCTAGACCTCTCTCATCTCAACCCTTTCTTAAAAGTTCCTACCTTCAGTGTGCTCACTCTCCCTACTCTCTTCCCCCTCCTACTACCTCAAGGATTCATGGCAACCCTGGACATAAAGGATGCCTACCTTCACATACCAATAAAGACCACCTTCACGAAATACCTCAGATTCCTGGCAGGCTCATCCCATTGTCAGTCCTGTGCCTTGCCCTTTTGGCTTTCCACTGCTCCCAGGGTATTCACAAAATGTCTGGCCCCAGTCATTGCTTACTGCAGGACAAAGGGCATCCAAATATTCCCTTACCTAGATGACCTTTTAATTCAGGCAGATGATCAGAAGACTCTTCCTCTTCATACCCAGGCCCTTCTGCTTCTCTTAGAGTCTCCAGGATTTCTAGAAAACTTCCCAAAATCTCACTTGCAGCCCACACAGGACATTGTCTTCCTGGGTTGCAGAATCAAGACAGACCTAATTAAGGCCTTCCTACCACCAGAGAAGGTGGTGTCCCTGACACACCACCAACTCAGTGCTCTTCAATCATCAGAAATGACAGCAAGGCAATTTCCTAGACTTCTGGATTAAATGGCAGCCACTATACCCAGCAAGACTGCACATGAGAAAATTACAGTGGTATCTTCGGTCAGTGTGGGGTCAGCACTCCCATCCCCTAAAGTTCAGGGTTCCCCTCCTTCCCTCCTTAAAACAGGAATTGTGATGGTGAGTGGCTCAGGAGGCCAAGAACCCAGGCCTCCCTCTACAAACACCCACACCCTCCCAGACTATGCATACAGATGGTTCAGATCTGGGATGGGGAGCAACTCTAGGACAAAGAAAAGTGCAAGGTTTGTAGACCGACAGACACAAATGGGACTACGTAAACATCAGAGAAATTAGAGCAATACTCCTTGCTCTACAAGCCTTTCAACCCTGTCTACAGCAAGGCCCTCTCAAGATATTCACGGACAGCACCACAGTCCTGTGGTATCTCAACAAACAGGAAGGGGAAAAATCATATGTCATATGCAGACTAGGCCTGCAGGTGTGGGAACTGGCCACCTCACAGGGAATTACCTTACAGGCAGCCTGTATACCCTCCTGCACAACTCCCAGGTAGATTACCTAAGGCAGGATCATCTCAAACAACCACGAATGAATGCTTCAAAGAGATGAAATCTGGTCCACAGGTGGGGTATACCTCAAATAGACCTGTTTGCCTCCTCCATAAACAGGCAACTTCCTGGTTACTGCACCAGGACACCCAACCCCAAGGCACTGGCAAGAGATGCCTTCTCAGTGTCCTGGAAGGGGAAACATCTGTATGCTTCCCCCTTCCCTGTGATTCAAAAGGTGCTGCTGAAAATTCAGCCATGACAGCACTGGTTCCCCTTTCTCCTTCGTTTGTCCAAGGGCATTCACCACAAGTTACCCCCCTCAGTGGACCTGAACACACAGCACAAGGGAACTCAGATACACACACAGAGGCAATCCCTGCACCTCTCTCTGTGGCTGATATGATTCTGATCCCCTTCAGACACCTGTACAGTGAGGACATGCTCAGTGTCCTGCAGGAGATCAGGAAACCTAACACAAGAAAATCCTATCTCTCGAAGTGGAAAAGTTTTTCTGTTTGGTGTCACAAAAGACAGCTGGACCCAGTGGAAAGCGACATTCCTCTTATCCTATCTTACCTGTGTGAACTAATGCAGACAGGACTGGCCTACTCATCTCTAAAAGCACATGTGTCTGCAATCTCTGCCTGTCTACCTCTGGATCCACCCTTTGCATCCAGACTTCCCACAAAACTTTTCCTCAAAGGGGTTCTACACTTGAGACCACCCAGGAAACTGTCTCTTCCTCCCTGGGACCTTAACTATGTGTTAGAAAAACTTACCTTAGTCCTTATTGAGCCAGCAGATAAAGCCCCCATAAAATTTTGCACATGGAAAACTGTTTTACTGGTAGCTCTGATCTCAGCCAGAAGGGTTTCAGAGCTGCAAGCTCTAATGGCTACACTACTCTTCTTGGTCTTCCATCTTGACAGGGTGACACTCAGGACTAACACATCCTTCACACCCAAATTTGTGAATGACCTATCCTTGAGCCAGGCCATCCACCTGCCTACCTTTTTCCCCAACCTGCAGGGAGATAGTGAGAGAGTACTTCATTCCCTAGATGTCCACAGACAACTTAGGTTTTACCTACATAAAACCAAGCCCATTAGGAAATCAGACCAACTGTTTGTCTCCTACCACCCCAGAGCTCTGGGGAAAGCAGTGACCAAACAGACCATTTCAGCCTGGATCTCCAGGGCCATTTCTTTCTGCTACCTACACCATGGGAAGGCATGCAGGGCAATGTCAAAGCCTACTCCACCAGAGCAATGGCCTCTTCTAGAGCCTACGTTAAGGGGCTAGACACCAACACCATACTTGAGGCAGCTACTTGGTCCTCTGTGCACACCTTCACCAAGCACTACAAGCTGGACCATATCTCCAAAGCCAAGGCGGGGTTTCCAGGGCTATCCTACAGGGATTCCTGGAAACCTCTTCTAGGCCACCACCCAGTCCTCAGTGAGCTTTGGCAGTCACCCACATGTAGAATACTGCAACACTGGGATAGAAGGACATAGGAAAGTTGTGTAAAACCTTACCATAACCATTGTTTTCTTTTTCTCCCATGTTGCAGTATTCCTTCTCTCCCTTCTTCCCCTCCTGTCAGGTTGCACATACCCTCCTTGGTGACACTGGGCAGGCTATGCCCTTAGAGGACTGGCTCCGACTGGGGCTCTTTATATTCTAAGGGCTGGTGCGTACAGACATTGCTTTTATGTCCCACATTCCTGCTGTCACGTCAGATGTCCAATACACCTAGAGGGACTGAAAAACTTAGGAATCCTGGCCGGATGAACTGGAAATGAAGAAGGGTAAACCCACATGTAAAATACTGCAACATGGAAGAGGACATCTATGGCTATGGTAAGATTTTACACAACTTTCCTATCTTTCTGTTAAGTGCTGCAGGATCTTTTATATCTCCCTGAGCTACCACTAGCTCAGACTGAAGGGACCTCAGCTTAATGTCTCATCAAAGAGCAGCAAACCCCTTTATGCTCCACTGCAGTGTTAGTGCTGGAAAATTAATCCAAACACCTGGGTGGGAGTAGAATCCACAGCTTTTTGATCTTCCAGCACCAAAGGCAAATGTGATACCATTGAATCATTGACACTAATGTTTTGAGTTGCACTGAGTTAACATTTGGAGGCTGGGTTATTCCGTTTATTCTTATGG
Source organism: Protopterus annectens (assembly GCF_019279795.1). Classification (NCBI taxonomy): domain Eukaryota; kingdom Metazoa; phylum Chordata; order Ceratodontiformes; family Protopteridae; genus Protopterus; species Protopterus annectens. The sequence continues at coordinate 1,745,956,628 of NC_056739.1, read as the reverse complement.
GAAGTCATTTTCTTCCTTTTGTAGTACAGTTCATTTTTGCTAGGATTGCACGACAGGGGTTTGTTCCCAAACTTAGCACTGTGTTTGTGTCACATGGACACCAATGCATCTCTGCAAATCTTGACATGAAAACAAATGTCTGTGAAAGCAGCAGTGTATGACACAGGGTCATTGAGGAGAGAGGTTGTTAATTTTTTATTTTTGATGCCTTTATTAAATTATCACTTAAGACACATGCAAACATACATTTATATAATAGAAAACAAAACATATTAAAATATTTCTAGTTACATATATTATGCATCTCATATGGTCTTTTTTTAACTGTCATCAGTCCAAAACTACAAAAATTGTTCAGTTCCTGCCTTCCTTTAAACCTCACTCTTTCTCCAGAACATTATTCTACATGTATTGTTCCCACAATTTGCATTTATTTCTCTGTTCCACCCCTTTTCTAAAGTCATACTTCCAGTTGTTTTATCTTTGTTAAAATATTCAATACTTCAAATACAGTTGGTTCCACTTTCTAGTAATTGTTTTTTAACACCCACCAGAATTAAACTTAACAAGACCTTACTATGTCCAGGCAATTCAGATCATGTGCGCCAGCTTAAAAAAAAAGAATTTCCTTAGTTACACCCATTTGATCACCCAATATGTTGGGTAGAGTACCCTGTAGGGAATTTTTAAACTCTGCCAGCTCATTACACTCCCAAAACATATATTCTAATTACCTCTTTCTTTCCCATAATGCCTCCAACATTTGCCATCTACCTGAGGAAACATAATATGGAGTCTGCTTTTCGTACATTCATAGGTTCGTAGGTTGGTACTAAGATATCGACCTGGGGTCTATATAAGCCTAGCCAAAAAGGTTCCCTGGCTTTTGCCACCCAGGAAAATTATTTTCCTGTGCCCCTGTCAAGCAGCGCTGCAGAAGTGATCCCTGTATATCCTTTTGGTATAAAAATACCTATGCAAGCACTTCTAAGTGAAAATGCTAAACCTTCTATACTTTGTTACATACTTGGGAGCCATACTTATGTCCTCCCATTGTTACACTGTAAATTGCTTGTCCAATCTCTCTTCCTAATCGTTTCTAACCTCTTTGATTGATTCTTATAGTTATGGTGTAATATTTTATATTCCTTACTAATTATCCCTTTTAACAGCAGCTTCTGTTCTAGATTCAATTAAAAACTCTACCAAAGTAGGCCTTTCACTTAGGATTCCCCTATCCCTTTCTCTTTGCCTGTACTCTGATATCAGTCTCTGATAAGGAAGAGAATCTCTGTAATCCAAATGCCTTCTTTTTTTTTTCTTATTTTGAAACAAGCCCAAACTAGAATATGGGATGAAAATGAATCAGCAAACCAGGAAATGTCACAAGCTGGAAAAACCGGTGAAGCAAAAACGGAACCTCTGCACCAGTATAAGAGTATTTAAAAACCTTAGTTTTATTCACCAAATAACTCGCCCACTGATAACAATAAGACAAAAACACCAAGTAAACGTGAAACGCTGCATGCGTTTTTCGTTCCACTTAGTAGTCGAACTTCTTCAGACAAAAATACTTTGTTCAAATGCATCTTTTAAATACATACATATGTTGGTAATTACTATAATTAGTTACCAGTAATGTTTTAAAGTGCTAGTGCTACAAGTATGGTTTCATAAATTGCAAGTTTATAACAATAATATTTAAAAACAAGTCATAAAGAAATCATAAAAAACAAATCATAAGAACTCATAAAAAAGGTTCTGGCTGTTTACATTCATTTATTGCAGTATGTTTGACTATACTATAAAGTTAATTATACAGGTACATATCTAAAAGTAACTAAGAACTTACTATCTACTAGGTCCTTTATCTAAAATTAAGCACTCTATTAAAAATTGATATTATCTTACATGGACTGTACAAGTTATAATATATATTAAAAACAATTATATTACTCATGGACAATTGTATATATTACTCTCCTCTCTTACAATTTAATTTTTACTAACCTTTTTTAATAATAATAAAGTCAAAGTTAGCTACGCAATACCAGACCAGCTTTTAAAGCCTTACTTATATGTTATATGGTGTCCTTCTATGAATGTTCAATTTACGGAGCCAATCAGGAGACGAACAACGGAATTAATTTTAATATAGGTTCTTGGCTAAACAATGAACTGGATATGGACACATTTCAGACAGGTAATGAAGCTTCTAACTTGACTGAAGACAACAGTTCATTATTGGACAGATTAAAAATGTTTGACTTTAAATTATACAGGACAAAAAAACTACAACTTGAACTGAATTACTTAAACAAATGTTTAAAGGAACAAATAGTTCCAAAGGGGTTGAGACACTACTCATACCCTGTTGGACTGGTACATGGTTCAGATTTTTTTAACGATTTGACTAACCTGTTTAACAGACATGGTTTAGAAATAATTCGATGTATGGTGACTCATTATCAAACTAATCTTGATGTATTAATAAAAGAGACTACAGTATTGGAACAAGAAATTAAAAAAGATGTAGAGTTTAACAGAAATGTATTTGAATATGACAGAATTTTGTTGAGTATTACTCAGCAAATGACAAAGTTGAAAAATAATAAAATAAAAAAACTACAAAGAGATTTGAAAGCCTACCAGGAAGGTGTAGCATACCCTAGACCAACAATGTCCCAAAAAGCCCCAAATAAATATAAGGGTCCTACCAAGCAACCTTCCCATAAGGAACAAGGTGGGCAGCAGTTCACTAGTAACCCCTCCAATTATACAGATTTAGGGGGACATTTAGACTCTGAATTTGAAGTTACTGAGGGTGATATGTTTGAGGAAGAACAAGGTGGTTTAAATACTCATGACAACAACCAACATGAATATCAGGTAGTTCAAAAAAACTACAAACGGGGGAGGGGGACAAACTGGAATACGAACCAAGCACAGGGGTTCAAGAAGAAGTACAATACGCGCAGCAACAACAACAACTACAAGTAACAGAAATAAAATTATATGAAATACTACACAATAGGGAGGAAGACTTTCACATTTATAATTTTACCGAATGTAATATAGATCATTTATTGGTGGAGCTATTTGCTAAGGGACTCACCTTTGTTCCATCTAAGAAATGTGATATAGCAGAGTTATTGGTGGATTTCAAATTATTTATTCGGAAATTAAACTTAAATTTGCTCTTTGGTGAACCCTCAGAAATTGTGAATACCTTGAGAGTTACTAGTACATATAACCCCCCCCAGAACAACACACTAAACATCTTTGAACATTTATGTGAGAATGAATTTAGGCAAATTTTAAAAAATTCTAAAAACTCACACTATAATATATCGTTGGAAGAAAAAGTTTTACTAGATTTGCTAAGGGAACTACCTATTAGATTCATGAAGCCTGATAAAGGTGGTGGCTTGGTGGTATTTTATAAGAACGATTACTCTAACATTATGCTTAAATTGTTAGAAAGTAACACCTACAAGCCAGTTAGTAGAAATGAAATGAATCAAGCACATAGTAGAATCAAAATGTTTCTAAGTGACTTGTATACAGATGAGTTACTAACAAAAGAACAGTATGATTATGTAACTATGTTAGCTCCGAGGATCCCAAAAATATTTGGGATACCTAAACTGCATAAAAGTGTTACCAACCCACCTTTTAGGACATTGGTAGATGCAAGACAGTCTGTTACCTATCCAAGTGCTAAATTAGTGGATTACTTTTTAAAAGAATATGTGAAAGCAGAACAGCAAATTCTTAAAGACTCATGGGACTTTTTACAACACATGGAAACTGTTAAATATGACGAAAAAATAAATTTTCTGACAATTGACATAATTAATTTATATTCATGTATCCCACATGATCTAGGGACTGAATGGGTAGTGGATTTTATCAGGGCAAAAGGGGCTGAGAATAATGGCTGCCTACTAATTGAACAACTATTAGATATTATTTTAAGAAATAATTTTGTGTCATTTGAAGGAAACTTATATCCTTTTGGTATAAAAATACCCATGCAAGCACTTCTATGAAAATGCTAAACCTTCTATACTTTGTTACATACTTGGGAGCCATACTTATGTCCTCCCATTGTTACACTGTAAATTGCTTGTCCAATCTCTCTTCCTAATCGTTTCTAACCTCTTTGATTGATTCTTATAGTTATGGTGTAATATTTTATATTCCTTACTAATTATCCCTTTTAACAGCAGCTTCTGTTCTAGATTCAATTAAAAACTCTACCAAAGTAGGCCTTTCACTTAGGATTCCCCTATCCCTTTCTCTTTGCCTGTACTCTGATATCAGTCTCTGATAAGGAAGAGAATCTCTGCAATCCAAATGTCTTCTTTTTTTTTTCTTATTTTGAAACAAACATACCGGCAGACAGGTTCAGTGCAAATTTCTCCCCTCCCTCCCCCCCAAAAGGAGAAATATCTATCCCACCAGAGTCTAGCCTCCCAAACATCTCAGATGCCCAGGTGAGAGCTGCTCTCTCTAAAGCAAAAAACACAGCATCAATGGGACCGGATGGTGTCCCTGCCTGTGTGCTACCTAACTCAATGAGGAACTAAACCCACACATAAGGGTGCTGTTTAATCTTAGCCTTACTACAGGATACGTACCCAAAGAATGGCGTACGGCAACTGTGGTCCCACTCCACAAAGGCGGTGCTTCTACGGACCCTGAAATTACCGCCCCATAAACTTGACGAGCCTTGTCTGCAAAGCTATGGAGAGGATCATAATGGAACTCATAAATAAAGACATTGGGGACCTACAGACACTGGATCCCACCCAATTTGGCTTTGTCAAGGGCAGATCCTGCCTCTTGAACTTAGTCGACTTTTTCAAACAGTCACTAAGGCCATTGATGAGGTAAGGCAGTTCACACAGCCTACCTTGATCTAGCAAAAGCGTTTGACACAATACCCCACTCGGGCATCATAGAAAAGCTCACCAGCTTAGATGTAAACCCATATGTCACAAGATGGGTTGCAAACTGGCTCAAGGACAGAACACACAGGGTTAGAGTTGCTGGTGCCATGTCAGACTCTAAGCCGGTCACGAGCGGTGTCCCACAGGGCTCAGTCCTGGGCACCTCTTGTTCGGCATTTATTTTTCTGAAGTGCAGGCAAACATAGGGGGATTGTGGCTGACAAAATTTGCAGATGACTGCAAACTGGGCACCATAATTGACACTCCATCAGACACAGACATCCTCCAGAAAGGTCTCATAGAAATGGATAACTGGTGCCATACCTTTGGGAAAAACAAGGTAACCCCTAATTACCACATAGGTGGTAATCCATTAAACACGGAAGAAGTTATCAGGGACCTGGGGACCCAAGTTGACAGTAACCTCTCTTTTGACACTCACATTGCCAAAGTGGTTAGGAAGACCTTCTACATTGCCCACCTGATCATGAAGGGATTCACATCCAGATCAGGAGAGGTCATTGTACCCCTGTACTCTCCACTTATCAGACCAATGATTGAGTACAACGCCCATTCGAATGTACCTTACCCGACACCTGCAGCAGTTGGAAAGACCCCAAAAGTTCCTCACCAAAAGGATAAAGGCTCAAACATATGTCATACGATGCCCGACTGGAGAAACTTGAGCTCTACTCGGCCGCATACCGGCGGCTCAGAGGCGACCTGAGCATGACAAACAAGACCATGCCCAACCCGGAATTAATGGACATGCTCCACCTCAAAAATCCAAATCCACCAGAGCCACGAGAGCAAGAGACTTAAACCTCAACACGGATATAAATAGGACGTGCTGGAGGGACAGATTCATCACCAAGAGACTCCCTACACTATGGAACAGAATCCCAGTCCATGTGAGGCAGAGCCCCTCACTGACTCTGTTCAAGAGAAATCTTGACGAGTGGATGGGTGATCGTAGGTTTACCCCGGGAATCATCTCTGTATCACTGCTGGACAGAGGCACAGCAAACTAATGGGTATAGTATTCTCATCCTAAGGGGTGGTGAAAGCCACACACACTCTGGCTAGACTTATAAATGCCCTAGGGCAGATAGCCTAGTATGAACCTATGAACCTATGAACCTAAGCCCAAACTAGAATATGGGATGAGATGGATAAAGGTAGAAATGTGAATAGATATAGGGAAAGGAGTACACATCAGATGAAAGGGTATAGTACACGAGATAGGAAAGAAGAAAATGCAATTTATTATGTGTCTGTATACAACATTAAAAGTGAGGAGGTGAAAGTGTTTAAATAGAGTATTATTGGAAATATCTATTGGAAGATAGGCTTTTGGCTAACACTCTAACTAGAAAACCTCTTTTCTCCTATAAGAGTGGAAGAAATTTGAAAGATATGGTAGTACACAGCAAGTTTTGTATGCCAACAATGGATATACCGTAAATACTTTCAAATAGAGGAACATTATGTTGTAACAGGTGCAGCGTATGTGCAAACATTGTGACTACATTCAGTAGCATGAACGGGGTTAAGTTTGAACCTAGGGATAGCCATTCGTGTAGAAGTAAAGGGGTGATATATGCATTAAAATGCCCATGTTCACTTTACTATATAGGGGAAACAAAACGGGAATTTCGCATCAGATTCATGGAACATATGAGAGATATTAAAAATATGAGGGAAGATAAAATAATTGCTTCACATTTTAGGATGTTACATAATAGTGACACTACTTTACTACAAGGCACAATTTTAGAAACTGTGGAAAGTTTAGGTAGTGATGAAAATGTATTGAAACAAAAGTTATACAAAAAAAGTATTTATATTTTAAAATACAAAACTTTGATGCCTAATGGCTTAAATAATGAGTTGAATTGGAAGTGTTTGCTTTAAGGGAAGGCCCATTATATAATTAGTGGGGGTTGCTATTAATTGAGTGTGATATATAAATGCATGTATTTTTTATTGTTTGATATTCCTTGAAGGTGTAAACACCGAAGTGCTAGAATAAAGAATACTACTTGCTTTGCTTTGTTGTCTGTTTTGAGGACCACAGTCGGTGGTTCTACTGGGTCAGAGTTGTTTCTTAATTTAGAGGAGTAAGGAGAGTGTTTATGCTCAAATGTCTTCTTGGCCTCATCCCATTCTATTACCTTTCCCTGTCTAATTATTTGCTCCCAGTACCTTGGTTTCTTTGCGATTTTTCTCCAGTAAATGCCAGCCCCCGTTACCTGTTCTCTCTACTCCTGCTTGCTGTCATCCCTATTGGCAAAATCCCCTTTCTCCATTCTCCACTCTCATGTTGGCTTGGTTCTTAGAATGCTTTCTGCTACTTTATGAATATAATATTCTCTATGGCTGTTGTTATTCTCCTTAAGGATTTGCATCCAAAATCCCATTATGTCCTTATTTCTTGAATTTCCCATCATTTCATTATCATTCCTTTCTACTTTGAATTATAACTTTCTGCTTCTGTGTTATGTAAATGAGCCTTAATTGCATAGCTTTAAAATATCCCTTCAAATCAGGTAATCATAAGCCACCTTGTTCTAGTAGAAGGATCAGCTTATCCTATTGCCCTGTTTCCCTTCCAGATAAATTCCTTCAACTCTTTAATTATTGTCCACAACTTGTCCTCTGGTTGATAAAAATATGCCTGACCTGTTTATAAAAGTATAGCGACCAAAAACATTTTCAGTGCTGGCATCATACTATGCATATCAAGGGGTGCTTAAATGTCATCCTGTCATGAACTAACTGCAATGTATTTGCCCTTGAGAAATCTCTAAAGATAGAAGATCTGGTTTTACCCTTGATGGTTGAATTTGTCAAGTGATGGGGCAGCTGTAAAGTATAGAGTGGTCATATTTATGCAGACTAGAGCCAATATTTCTCTAGTTGGGACATGAACTAATTGGTCTGAGGAACTAGCATTTATGAAATCTAGAAATCATTATGCATACTCATTTGTAGTAGTGTAGGCTTTCCTGTTTATGTATGAAAAAATAGGTTTGGAAAATAGTTACAAAAAAGTATTTGACCAATGGAAAGGGAATCGAGTTTGTTTAGATATGCCTCATGGGCTATGGATGACATAATGATGTTCTGTACTAGGCTATGATATGATATGGTATCTTAATGATGGCAAGTAGGATGTGGAGGGGCTAGAGGTCATTTTCTTGCCTTATGAGTTGTGATGTGTTTGGGCTTTTTCCTTGGGAATATGGACATATCTCCACCTGCAACACAGGCATCTCTAGAGGTGGATCTAAATGAGTGATAGGCATTGAAACCTGGTGCTGAGGGTGTTCTATCACTGCATTAGAACTATGTTTCTGTAATTATACAGGTATTTCTGTTCTCAGTGGAGAGAATGCAGCTTCTTATTTAGGCTTCTAGCATTGAGCAGTGCTACTTTCATATAGTCTTCATTTTAAATGTATAGGTAGTTTGAGGAGGTTAAACTTACATTTTAAGCAGGCACTATTGGAAGAGGGGATGGAGAATGTCTTGACCAATATATGAAAGCCAGGAGGAAAGAGGTATAGGCCATCTATGGCAAAGCATGTAGGGCTGGCAGTCACCTCATCCTAAGTGGATACATTTTGGACCCCTTAAAGTGACACCAATAACTAAGCCAGTTGTTGATGACAATTATTTTTTGTTTGTATTGTACCCTCATTCTTGGTGATGGTACGATGCTGCTGAAGACTAGTTTCATACCAACCTCAGATACCTATTCTGAGACCTTTGCTGTCTCTCTGTTCATACGATGTAAGGAAATGAGTCTGAAAACATTCACTGCCACCTGCACAATAGCCATCTCATATGTGTACTTGGGTGAAGGGACCTGAGGTCTGTTGTGACACTGTGAATGTTGAGACAGCTTACCATTACCCTTTCCTTGCTCAGCCTGGTGTGTGGTACTTCCTTGTTCTCACTATAAAGGCACCTGTGACTAGGACTTTACCAGATGTATTGAGCTGGCCATGTTTACCAAAGAGCATTGGCTTGTCAGCTGAGTGACCCATTTTTTCTTCTCTAGTTGTCATTTTTTATTGCTATAGGTGTTGCGTTCTTAGAAGCATTTTGCTCAGTAGTCTGTTGACCCAACTTACGTTTTGTAAGCCTTTGAGGTTTGGACCGAATTTACTGAATAACCTCAGCATAACATACTTTATTTGCTGATTACAAACTTACATTATATGCTGTAAGTTAAGGCAGTGGTTACCTTAACATATGGCCGTTTTTTGCAGAAGACCATTTCACTTTCTGCCTGCCCTCTTCTGTCCTAGCCTCTGCACCTCTCTCCCTCAGCATTATGACCTTCCAACCTACCTCCTCACAGACATACCTGATAGATTGTTTTTCTTTCTGCTTCTCCCAGTCAGGCCAATGCGCTCCATTCATGCACCCTGCCCCCATTTTCCACCTGCCCCCACTCCATCTACATTTATCCATCCCCCAAATCAGCTGACACACTAAGCCACACTCACCTGCCAATTAAACACTTCCAATCCATTACCTTCCCACAAACAACATCCACTACACAACAACTCCCATAACATCACTCTCTCCAGTCTAGCCCCTCCTATTCCAACACTCCCACCAACCAGCTATCCTCCAACCCACTACACACCCTGCTATTACTAGCCTCCCTACTCACATCTCACCAAAGCCACCATCATCACCCAGTTACTATCTCCCAACCCCCCACTGTAGCAACCCAAAATCACCCACCCAACCCCACAACAAAATCAACCTACCTAGACCTACAAGAATACTCCCGACACCAAACAACCAAATCCCCATTTATCCTGTCCCCCTAAGTATTTTGCCATTACATCCAAAAGACAACCAAATCTCCAATTCAACTCCCTAATAATACTGTATCTCAAAACTATTACACCCATATCTACCCAGCTACTACTAGGAGGTGATATTCACCACAATCCAGGCCCTGTAACCCCCACCAAAAACAACAATAATTCCCACCTTCCTTCCAAACAAAACCCCAATGACTTTCTAATGCTGAACCCAAACATCCACAGTATTATGAACAAAATAGAAGAACTTCATTCCACCATCTCTTTATATAACCCCAACATCATAGTCATCACTGAAACATGGCTTAAACCAGATATCAGTGACAATTCCATAACCCCACCTGGTTATAATATTCTTAGATCTGACCAGATACTCAAATCTGGTGGTGGAATAGCCCTATTTTATAAAAGTAACTTAAAAGTCCAACTCCTACGCATAGAGACCCCAGACTTCAAACATGCTGAAACCTTACTTGCAAAACTCTCCCTAAATCAACACAAACAACTTAATAGGCATCTATATACTCCCAGGTGAGAATCTTCCAATCCTTGAATCCATACTCCACCGGGCCTCCCACTCCCTACCCAAGGATACCATCATATTAGGTGATGTAAATGTTGACTGGAGCTATATACACTCTCTCACTCCCACCTGCCATATTAATCTCTGCAGTTTCACCCAAATCATCCAATCCCCTACACGCATTGATAAGGCCACAAAAAGAGACAGACTGGATCCTCACCAATCAGCCCAATACTGCCCATCGATGGGGCACATTGGCCAACGCATTTAGTAACCACAACCCTACCTTCATACTTAGGCATAGGGAAAAAAACACCAACTCTCTCTCCCTCCTACAAGCCTGCTCTCATAAAAACTTCCCCAAAGACAATTCCTGAGGGCCTTAAAATACTATGACTGGTCTCCCATTAAAACCCTTCCACTAGATAGTGCAGCTGAATACTTCAACTCCTCATTTCTAAACATCCTCAACCAACTAGCCCCCATAAAAACAATTAGGGTACGCAGCAACCCTAACCCCTGGCTCAAAACACAAGAACCCTACTCCAAAATAGGGACAAAGCTTGGAAAACCTGGCACCATCATAGCACACTCACAAGTAGGCAATCCTTTCTTGAACTTTGGAATAAGACCAAAAAAACAAGTAAAACTAGATAAACAAAACTACCACCACTCCCTACAAAGGAAATATAATACCTTAGACTTCTAAATTCAACATCCTCCTTTAAGACTCTCCTAAAATCATATCTCTACTCCAAGCATCTGTGCAACTGTAACAAAACACCATAAAACAACATACTACTACAGGGAAACCTTTTTAACAACTCAGGTGCATGCTGTGTCAGGCTCACTGTTCAGGCTGTGCAATGCTCATCTGAATGCATCTCAATGCTCACTGTAAATATTGTAAATATTTGTACAAGTAGTCATCTGTTCACCCATCCATCAGTGGAATACTGCAAACTGCTATGCTCATTCTGTATAAAAATGTTTATCTTTTATCCAGTAATAGAATACTCATTGCTATTAACTGAAATATCTTTATATTATGACATCCACCTGCAAATTTATATCTATGCTCTGACTTATTGTAAGCAACCTGTAACTTTTTGAGCTATGTTAAAGTAATCTGCAACTTTTCATCTCATGTTATTGTAAATTGTATTCTCTTTTTTCTAATTGTGTTGGAGCTTTTTTCCCCAGAACTCCGCTGAAAACAGACACTTGCTGTCCAGTCAGACTATCCTGGTTGACAAATGTGAAATAAATAATTTCTTTCTTTCTTTCAGCTTTTTCCGGTTAGGGGTCACCACAGTGGATCACCTGTCCACTCATGATTGGCAGTGGAGTTTTTACGGTGTCGAATTGCCAGCCCAGCGCCCAACCTTCCACAGAAGGCACACACATGCACACACTCACGCCTAGGGCCAGTTTAGAGTGTCCAATCCACCTACAGCATGTCTTTGGGATGTGGGAAGAAACTGGAGCACCCAGAGGAAATTAACTCGACCACAGGGAGGACATGCAGACTCCGCACAGAAGGCACCCTCACTGAGGATCGAACCGGAGAACCTCTTGCTGTGAGGTGGCAACGCTAACTGCTGCACCACCGCAGAAAAGTGAAATAAATAATAAATAAATTTAGGAGCTGGAGAGCATGGTTCTATGAGGTGGGTGTCAATATTAACAATCTGGTGGGTACAGCCAGTGTGTTTGGATGAGAGGCTGACCTCCAAAGTTAGTGAGTGTTTAGACCTCTCACATATAAATTCAGCTAGTAGTAGAAGAAATGGTTCTTAGTAAGCACAGGACAGTTGTTACACTGCTTCAGGATGCCAAGTGTTACCAGGCTGATTACAGAAGGTGCTAGGGACTGTGACCTCATAGCTCCTAGGATGCATTAATGAAGTTGCTGTAGGGAAGGAGTTTTGTGTTTCTTGGGAAAGGAGATAAGATTAGCTAGTAAAGTAGTGCACTACAATTCAAGCAGAGTGCAGGAACATGAAGTAGGGTGATAGCCACAGTAGAAGGGTTTAAGAAATGCAAGCAGGTATGGTTTACACAAACAGTCGGTACACAAATAAGTTAGCAGGCTAGCTTGGTTATCACAGCTAGGGAATTACAATTTAATGTCTGGCTTAGTCGCCACAAGAAAATGTTAATACAGTAACAGAATTTGGCACATACATGTACACTGAGAGCTGTAGCAACAGTTGGTAAAAACAGTGTGACAACTTAACAGTCTGGCTTGGGTGGCACAACAGCAAAGGATTACAATTTACGATGTCATGAATCAATAACAGTAGTTGACCATTACAGCTAGAGAGAGTAATAGCACAATTGGTGAATGTAGTATGAATGGCTAGCAATGCAATTATTGTGAATTAGTCATAGCAGTTGACAAAGACAGTTACAGGGAAAGCGAGAGAAGCAGTGGGTGAATACTATAAGAATGGCTCGCATTTTGGCTTGGCTGCCTCAACAGCAGAGAAGTTCAATTACAGTGAGCCTGTAGTGACAGACTGGAAAGTAAAAGAGCACTGAAAGCTGCAGAATATCAAAATGCAAACCAAGTGATGGCAGCAGCAACAGCTGACAAATGCAAAATTAATAATATCTTATAAATATGTTAGACCAGGATTTTTTTTCTTGCCATTCTATAATTGAAGTGACATTGGAGTATTTTTTTAAGCAGTGGTAGTATAAACGTATGGAAGTGTTGCTACTACCCTATACCAGGAAGAGAAATAAATATTATTATAATGAATTGGTTTTCAGTGGAGACTGCATTCAGTGAATGGCATTTCACTTAAATGAGATCATCAGCGTATATGATTGTTTGCTGCCCTTCTTTATGCTGTTTCAGTCTTAATGTGCACCTTTGCAAAAGTGACATCTACAGAACTGTTTGTAAGACCCACACAGATATTGCCTTTTTTGCAACATTTAAAAAGTGAAGTCTTACTACACTATAATTAAATACAGTCTGCAGTACATTGCTTGCTTTATTAAAATTTTTTCTCTGATGTTCAGAAAAATCACTTTATATAACCACTGCCAGGGTTACCAATGAAGTAAGCTGTCTTTCATTCTTAACCTTAGATGTGGGCCTGTTTTCTTAGCAATTTAATAGTTGCTATCTCATTGCATGGATAGCAACTTCCATATCACTTTCATCCTGAACCTCTTACCATCTGTTGCAAAAGAATGCATTGTGAACAGTGGTTTCTTGTCAAACTGATATTTCTAACTGATCTTGAATATTGTTTCTCTAGCTGGCATTGATTGTCTAGTTTAATGAGTGTACACAGCACTGAACTGTTTCCTAGCTCTGTAAGTTATGTCAGTGTGATAAAAACAATACCCATAAAATATTTTTAGCACTTACAGACAGTACCCAGGTGTGGAATGGTGTGATGTTTTGACTACCTTTTCCATATCATAGGAGGTTACTAGGCTAATGACCCTAGGGCCTTTACAAGCCTAGCCAGGTTTTACTCTTATTTACATAGGTTCATAGGTTTATACTAGGCTATCTGCCCTAGGGCATTCATAAGCCTAGCCAGAGTGTGTTTGGCTTTCGCCACCCATTTTAAATTAATTTTGCTATGCCCTTTTTCGAGGTTAGTATACTGTGCCTCTGTCTAACAGTGACACAGAAGTGATACCCGGGGTAAACCTATGATCTCCCATTCACACATCAAGATTCCTCTTGAAGAGAGTCAATGAGGGACTCTGCCTAACCTGGACTGGGATTTTATTCCAGAGTGAAGGGAGCCTCTGGGTTATGAATCTGTCCCTCCAGCATGTCCTATTTATTTCAGTGCTGAGGTTCAAGTCTCTCAAGCGCGTAGCTCGATGGGATTTGGATTTTCTGAGGTGCAGCATGTCCATTAATTCCGGGTTGGACATGGCTTTATACATCAGGCACAGATCGTCTCTGAGCAGGCGGCATGCCACTGAGTAGAGCTGGAGTTTGATCAGCACCTATCACCCGTGTCCAAGAGGAACATAGGTGGAACCCCTGGGTGAACTTCTGCCTGTGCCTTGTTAAATATGCATGTAAATCATTGCATGTGTTGTGTATATGCTGTGACCATAAACAGGGTATGGTTCTTGAACCCATTCGGGTGTGTATAATAATCTGATGGCCAGCAGCGGGTATGGTTACACAATCCACAGCACAGGCACCAAGAAGATGAAAAATGTGTACACAAATGTATCACTAAACAATTCACTAAGTGAAGTTTGGCTTTAATAGCATGTAGGCAATATGCACTGTTGTGATAAAGTACAGTTTTGTACCTACCATAAATGTAGATGTTCGAGGATCCACATTGCTGCAGTCCTAACTATTGGGGTAGTCCGCTGTCCAGTCGGCCCGAATACCAAAGTATATGGCTGCGGTCGGGGCGCATTAGACTGGCGCCAGTACGTCAGGGTACTAATGCGCATGACCAACGCCATATCCTCAGTCTTTTCTTGCCCCAGATGTCAGAAGACCCTAAAAAGACAAGGCCCAATATACCTGCACCAAAAATATGTACAATATATACAAAATTATCAGCATATAACCTCACCTACACAACCACCCCTAAACACAGAGGGGAAGGAGGGAGGGACTGCAGCAATGTGGATCCTCGAACATCTACATTTATGGTAGGTACAAAACTGTACTATGTTCTTCATTCCACATTGCTGCAGTCCTAACTATTGGGTAGAATCCCAAAGCAGAGGTAAGGGAGGCTGGCAAATCATAAAGAAGCAGGAGCTGACAACATGCCTTGCAAAATAGCTGTGGCAAAACCAGCCCTAGACTTAGAGTAGAGAGGAAGGTGATAATGCTTAGAGAAAGTATGCACTGAACTCCAAGTAGCTGCCTCCAAAATATCCTTAGTTGCCACCCCTTAGAAATGCTGTTGAAGTGGCAGTAGCCCTAGTGGAATGAGGCCTAATCCCAGCTGGAATCTCCTTGCCATGATGGGAATAACAAAATGCAATGCAAAACCCAATCCACCTAGAAATAGTTTGTTTTGACACAGGCTTGCCCTGCGAACTCAAAGCAAAAGAAACAAACAACTGCTGAGACTGCCTAAAATCCTTAGTCCTGCTTAAATAATAACGCAATTGCCTGTGTACATCTAAAGTGTGCAAAATCTTTTCCCCTTTATTTTGGGGTCTGCATAAAAAGTAGGCAAATGAATAGTTTGGTTTAAAGCCACACTAGAAACCACCTTAGGCATAAAGGAAGGATTAGTACGTAATGATACCCTATCCTTATGGAAAATCAAAAGGGCTCTACTGCCATAAGGGCCTGCAACTCAGACACCCTTCTTGCAGAAGTAATAGCCAACAGAAAAGCAGTCTTCCATGACAAGTATTTCAATTCAGCAGTAACCGCAGGCTCAAAAGGTTGTAGAGTAAGTTTTTCCAACACAAAATTGAGATCCCAAGCAGGAGTAGGAGCTCATTACGGGGTCTTATATTCTTTGCCCCTCTAAGAAACTGCTTGAACAAAGGATGCGAAAACAATGGTGGGTCACAATCATAGTGAGCTGAAATTGCTGCAGCATGAATCTTAATGGAAGAGAAGGACAAACCTTTGTCCAATAACTCAGTAAGATATTGAAGAGCCACACTCAAATTAGGCTCAGAAACCTCCAAATTCTTTGCTGTACTCCAAAATAAAAATCTCTTCCATTTGTCTGCGTACACTTTCCTTGTACTAGGTCTTCTAGCTTCCATAATCACATTTAAAACTTGTTGAGGAAGTTGAGACCGACTGTGTTTCAACACAGAATATGCCAGGCTGTTAGATGAAGAGAGTGAAGCTTGACATTGAGCAGATGACCGTCCTTCTGAGATAACAGATGTGGAATCAAAGGTAAAGGCCATGGAGGCTTCCTTACCAGACTCCTTAGTAGTGGGTACCAGTGTTGCCGAGGCCAATCTGGAGCTATTAAAATCATCCTTGGCTTGTCTTGTCTGACCTTTAAGAGCACCTTTGGAAGAAGAGGCAGAGGTGGAAAGGCATACACATGAAGATTTTTCCAACTGAAAGAAAGAGCATCCACTTTCCAAGCTGTGTGATGAAACCCTTTGTGCAAATCTTTGGCAGCTGGTGGTTTAGTGGAGAAGCGAACAGATCTATGTCTGGAGTTCCCCATGACACTGTCAATTTCTGAAATACATGAAGATCCAGTTTCCACTCGTGGGGATCCATGATTTGTCTGCTTAACACATCTGCTAAGGAGTTCTGTGCTCCGGCAGAAACCTTGCCTGAAGAGTTAGTTGCAAGCTGAGCGCAGTCTCCCATAAAATCATTGCTTGCCTGCATAGAGGATAAGAATGTGTTCCCCTTGTTTGTTGATGTACCACATGACAGTTGTGTTGTCTGTTAGAATCAACACCTGCCCTGGAAGAAGTAACTCCTTGAAAGCCATTAATGCAAACTGGACTGCTAACATCTCCTTCATGTTGATATGTAGATGCTGTAGTCTGGCAGGCCACTTGTCTTGTATCCACTTTCCATTTAGATGAGCTCCCAAGCAATGTCCGAGGCATCTGTCGTTAAAATCTGACTCGCCTCTGGCGGGTCACAGAGAGTCCCTTGTTTAGGTGACATTCCTGAGCCCACCACAAAATTCTTTTGAAGGCAAGGTATTATCTGAATGACAGTGTCCAAATCCTGGCAGTGCTGTGTCCATACATTTTGAGATACCATTGCAGCTTCCTCATATGCAGTTTGGCATTGGGAAGCACCAGAATACAAGATGCCATGAACCCTAATGCTTGAAGGACTGTCCTTGCAGTCAGCACGGACTGATGAGATAGTTGATGGAAGTAAAGGGATAGACTCTTTTGTTTGTCCGGGGTTAAAAGGCCATCTGGGCTGCTGTATTCAGTCTCACACCCAGAAAGCACATGTCTTGAGAGGGTACTAGACTGGACTTTATTTCGTTCACAGAATACCCTAGGCATCTTAGCACTGCTATAACATATTCCAGATGCTGTAGAAGGTCTTCCTTTTCTTGAGCCAGAATCAGGCAGTCGTCCAAGTAAGGATAGATTTGAATTCCTTTTAGCCTGACGTAAGCTATCACTGGAGCCAGAACCTTTGTGAATACTCTGGGCGCAGTAGATAAACCAAAGGGCAATGCAGAGAACTGATAATGAGAATTTCCAGCCAGATACTTCCTGCAACTTAGTCTTATAGGCACATGAAGGTAAGCTTCCTTGAGATCTAAAGTTACCATCCAGTGATCTTTGCCCAGCAGAGGTAAAAGCTGTTGTAACGTCAACATCTTGAACTTGGGAATGTCCAGATAAGTGTTGAGGAGAGATAAATCCAAAATTGGTCTCCACGTGTTCCCCTTCTTTGGTACTAGGAACAGGCGAGAATAAAATCCTAGGCCCCTTTCTGATACAGGGACTGGCTGAATGGCCCCTATTTGGAGTAACAGAGAAATTTGCTTGTGAGCCTCTTTCCTTTGTGGAGGAGGAACGTCTGGCATGCCTTTGAAAGGGGCAATGTATGGAAATAAAACCTGTAACCGTGGTGAATGATATCCAACACCCATCTGTCTTGAGTAATTAAATCCCAATTTTCTTTGAAAAGAGACAGTCTTCCTCCCAAAGGAGCTGCCAGGCGAGAATCTACTGGCAGCTGAAAAGGCAGGTCATTGGGTCTGTTTACGAAAGGACTGACCCCTGCCCTCACCAGAAGTCTGAGCAGGTGAACTCCCTGTTCTAGGCCTAAAAGAACCTTGAGCTCTGCCCCTACCACGCCTAGACCTACCCCTAGACTGGGAATCATAAGCAGGATATGTCCATCCCTTAGTAGGCCAATTTCTACTAAACTTGGTGGCTGCACCTGCAAAAATCTTTAACAGTTTGCATAGACTTAGCTTTGTCCTCCATTTTCTTTAAAACTGCTTCCACAGGCGAACCAAACAACACATCAGACTGTAAAGGAGCATCCAAAATCCTTGTCTTAACATGCTCAGCTAAATTCTGATCCCTCAACCAGGCATGCCTGCGAAGAACAGAACTAGTGGCAGCCACCCTCGAGGAGGCCTGTACAGCATCAAAACCACATTGCAAAGAATGCTTACCCACTTGTTCAGACACATGAACTAAATCCAGCAACTCTTTACACTCAATACCTTCCGCCAAAGCATCCACCTTAGATTTCAATTGTGAAAGGAGATAATTTTGATATTTTAGCATGTGAAACTGACAATTCAACGTCCTCATGGCTAAAGTGGAAGAAGTATACACTTTCTTTCCCCATCTATCCAAAGCCCTTGCCTCTTTATCAGTGGGAACAGGGTTTTTAACAACAGAGGCCTTAACACCTTTAGGTCCCTGAGAAACAGTTTCCGGGTCTGCCCTAGGACTCTTAAAAAGATACTTATGAGCGTCAGGCACCCTATAGTACCTATCAGGTTTAACAGGAGCAGGAGGCAAAGAATCAGGGTTCAGGGAAGCCTCTGCAAAACATCTTCCACCACATTCAACACAGGAGGTATAGCTAAGGGCCTATGCTGGGGCAAAAACAAGAATTCCCTAAGCCTTTTCCTGGAATCAGAGTAATCTTGGCCTTCCCATTTAAAGTGCTCCCGCATGGAATGTAGAGTCTCTGAAAATGAGAAATCCTCAGGAGGAGAAGCTGTAGGAGTGGAATCATCCACATCAGAATCAGAATAAGGAGGATACTCCTGCAAGTCTTCCAGAAGACTCAGAAGCCTCTGAACACTGTTCAAAACTCTCAAATTCAGGTTCCACCCTAGGCCTCTTATCAGGAGGGGGCATAGAACCTCTAATCATAGTAATCAAATCTTCTGCCATTTTAAGCATATGTTTCTTAGGCACAGAACCTGAAGTGCTAGGAGAAGCCCCCACTGAAGCTAAACTTGGCCTACCTCTCAAAGAAGTTTTGGAAACAGAAGGGAGGCTCTAACTACCTTGGGAAGAGAGGGAAGAACAGTTACCTGAGAAGCCCCTCAGCCTGGCCTACCTCCTGAGAAGGCACATCCTGTAACAGTAAAGTCTCTGCCTGAGACTCCAAAGAAACTCCTGGCAAAACCACTGGCTCCACTGAGCCTTCTAAAGAACCGGCGTCCGGGACTGCGGTTCATCAACCCTAGGCTTCGCTGTTTTGTCCTTGCGCTTTTGGAAGCGGGCGTCGGAGCATCCGGCGGCATTTTATAATTGCAACGCTTCCCAAACACTAACCTGGCACAGTCTAACCTTCTCTTAATAGTGCGTTTGTTAAATCTAGCACAAGAGCGGCATCCAACAACGTCGTGCTCAGGCCCTAAACAAGGTATACACAAGGTATGGTAATCCCTATGAGGTATCTGTTTCCCACAAGAAATACAGTTATTCACTTTTTCTGACATCCGGTTAAATACTGAGGCAAGAAAAACCAAAATGTTCTAGCGGGTACTTAGCCAACTTTGATTCGGTCTGAAACTCCGATTTCAGAAAATTTCAGAACGCCAACCTGCACTCGCAAAACTGCTTCTGCATCGGACCATGCGGCAAAAAAGACTGAGGATATGACGTCGGTCATGCGCATTAGTACCCTGACGTACTGACGTCAGTCTAATGCGCCCTGACCGACGTCAGCCATATACTTTGGTATTCGGGCCGACTGGACAGCGGACTACCCCAATAGTTAGGACTGCAGCAATGTGGAATGAAGAACATCCTGTGTTCCTATACCATCTACACCCAAGAATAGGCTTCACACTGAACATCCACTGATCAGGGTTTTAGGCCTAGCTTTCCATGCCTATTTTACATACTTACATACATTTCAAGAGCAGGCATTAATGCCGTTCCAGTTTGTCAATATACCAAAACACTTGTTTACATAATAAGTGTCCAGGCTGTTCTTAAAAATGTCTGACCTAGTACTTGCTTTAATGTAATTTCATAGTCTGTTTCATGCATCAGCTACTCCGTCAGAGAACCAGTTAGTACGCTTCTCATTCTTATAGAATCTTCTACACAGGTTATCTGATGATTCTCTAGTACTTTTTGATAACCCCAAACATTCCCATATATAGTTGTCTCTAAATGCCCTATATACCTGAATAAGATCTCCTCTTAGATATCTGTAAGACACTGTACAAGTTCAGATATTTTAGCCTTTCATAATAACTTAAATTTTCACATACATGGATGCCCTTGATATATTTCTGCTGTACTCTTTCCAGCTTACTCATGCTTGTTTTCTTATAGTGTTTCTATATTGTTATTCCACTCAAGTTTGGGTCTAATGTAACTAACAAATAATGAGTTCATCAGTTTTCATTTCCTAGACTTTATAAATCTTTTTATACAACCTATAGTTCTATAACTGTTATTAACCAATTGGTTGATATCATTAGAAAAACTCATAGCTGAATCTACCCATATACCCAAGTCCTTAAATGAGATAACACTTTCAATCACTGTGTGCTGGATTAAATATTTACCTTTCAATTTATGTCTCCCAAATCTCATATACTTTGTTTTTGATGTGTTTATCAGCATGTTATTCTCCTGTGCCCAAATGGTTGATTTAGCCAAGTTATTTTGCAGACATGCTTTATCTATAACACGTAATCAAATTACCAAATTTCAGGTCATCTGCATACAGACTGTAGAACACCTCAGATGAAAAAGTTAGGTCTTAAAGATACAATCTAAACAAGTGAGGGCCTAGGACAGAGCCCTGTGAGACACCATGACTGTAACCAAGGATTTCACCTGTCCAGCTGCTGTATGATACTTGCCATATCCTATTTGTAAGCCATGCAGCTATCCATCTTATCAAGAGTACATCAGTACCTAGTTGTTCTAATTTATTGATCAGTGTTTTGTGTATGACCCTGTCAAATGCTGAAGTTAAATCTGTATAAAGTACATCACAACACAAATTTTCATTCATAGCTGTTATTATATTGTTATGGAACATCATGTTACAGGTGGTAATAAATCTTTTTTCAACATATGCATACTGATATATGGTTTCAAGTCCCAGCCTATCCATTTCTGACAATAACGTATCCACTATTACCTTCTCCATTATTTTTCCAGAACATGAACGTAGACTTAAGGGTCTATATGAGTCTGGGTTTGTCCTTCCCCCCTTTCCCTTAAAGACAGGTTTAATAAGTGCATGTATCCAGTCTTGAGGTATATCCTATATGACCTAGTGAATAATAGATATAATGGTACCGTAAGTTCTTGCTGAAGTGTTCTCATGTCGTTTTTACTAATTATGTCTCCTTCCTGGATGTCACTAGGACAACTTATCACCCCTTTTGTGGAGCCAAACTGTTTTGCATAAGATTTTGTAAATATATCTGTAATCTCTTGTGTCTAAGAATACATTTTAGAATCTGCACACAGTTTAACAATTTGTATGTCTTTACAAACTAACTAACAAACTAAAGAAAAAATTATCCTTAGAAACAAAATCTGGGAAAAATGGAGAGCTACCAAATGCCCATCTGATCATCTCCTTTTCAAACAATTAAGAAATGCCACCAAGAAAGATACTCTTAGAGACAAAAAAGAATTTTATCTTCACCTACAAAAAGCCAATCAAAATACCCCTCAAAAATTCTGGTCAGGTGTTAATAAACTTCTTAAACCAGGATATTCCCATCCCTTCTGGCTTTAACCTCAACAATGCTTCTCAGATCCCAGATGCCTTTAATAAGTACTTTACAGAAGCTATACTAACCCTAGCTAATTCATTACCCACTCCTACTGTATCCCCACAACATACCTTTCCAGTCTCATCTAAAGCCTTTCAAATTCAACCTGTCTCTTCATCCATTATTTATAAGCTTCTCAGTAAACTCAAACCTTGTACCCCATCTGCTGACCAACTCCCATCTGAATACTTACAAATAGCTGCAAAAGCTATTTATCTCCCTGTATCTATTTTGATTAATAGGACTATCTCGGAAAGAAACATCCCCACCATTTGGAAAATATCTCATATAATTCCTCTACATAAACCATTGCCTTACTGTCCCCATTAGCTAAGATAATGGAAAGATGCATACACAAACAATTTCTTAACTACCTTCTTCAAAACAAACTTCTAGCTGACTGTCAACATGGTTTTAGACCTTTCCACAGCACTACCACTGCTCTCCTTTCCTTCTCTGACTCCATAAATAATAATCGCAATAATAATAGTTTCTCCTCACCACTATTCATAGATCTATCAAAAGCTTTTGATATGGTTAACCATAATATTCTTCTTGAAAAACTCAACCTTTTCTCTCTGAGCTCACATTCTTTACAATGGTTTAGAAGTTATCTAGTAAACAGGCAACAATCAGTGCTTTGGGGGAACAATCTATCATGCTTACTTCCAGTAAATATTGGTGTTCCTCAAGGATCAATCCTAGGACCCCTTCTTTTCTCATTATTTATCAATGACCTCTATTTGAATGTGACACAAGCTACCTGCATCCAATATGCAGATGACTCGACTTTGATCTGCACTGCTAAAGATGTTTCCTCCCTCCAGTCTATCACCCAAATAACTTTCCAAAACGTTGAAAAATGGTTTATGCAACACTGCCTCCTCCTTAACCCCAAAAAAACTAAACTTCTTCTCTTTACTCCTACTAATAAATCTCCTATACCTTTCTTCACTATCTCCTCAAATAATGCTACAGCTATTAACCCTGATAAAACCACACGACTATTAGGCGTAACCATTGACAACCATCTCAACTTTGATGACCATATTAACACTACTATTAAAGCTGTTAATAAAAAAAATGGGACACTTTACAGAATTAAACCCTTCCTTACCCCAGCAGCCAGAAAAAACATTGCACAGACCCACCTGATTTCCACCCTTTTCTATGCCTCAGCTATATATACTTCCTTATCTAAAAATAACATTAGCAAACTCTCTACCTGTTATAATAGTATAGCCAGATTCATTACTGCTACTCCCCTCAGAACTCACCACTGTCACAACCTCAAACAACTAAACTGGCTAGAGCTTAATAACCACATACTCTACCAACAATTACTAGTCATTCACAAGACCCTTCACTTCCCAGACAATACTCCTAGCCTGGCTAGACTGATTTCTCCTTATAAAAATCTAGCCACACTTCGCTCTGCTAATAAACTCCTAGTATCCTCAACTAAATCTTACAATAAAGCTGGAGATGCGTTAATTTCAAATTCCATAGGTAAACATTGGAATCAACTACCTCAAGATATGACTAATCAAGACTCTACCTCACTCTTCAAAAAACATATCAAGGAACATCTTAAAACTCTATGGCTATGTCCTTGTACTAATCCCGACTGAAAGTATGTCTCCCCACATTAATTTTTCTACCCTTCCCCCTTACTGAGCTCCAAACTTACACTTTCTATTGTTGAGAGTTACTTCTTAAAAGCTTGCCTATTTCTCAAATTGTTGAACTTATCTTATATGTTTTTAGATTTGACTTTGTAATTTCTCTTTTTTAAACTTTTAAACTTTTATATTGTTTTAAAATAACTTTTTGTGATATACCAGTGATATTTCTTTTTCGCATGTACTGGAGCTTTTCTCCCCGGGCCTCTACTGTAAACGGATATATATCCAGTTGGACTAGCCCGGTCAACAAATGTAAAATAAAATAAAAATAAATAAAATAAAAATTTACTCCTTCTACATCTCATGTATCTATAAAAAGGTTTCCTATTATGCTCAATATCTTTATATAAAATTTCTTCAAATTTTTCTTGATCTTGTCTCACACTATGCTTAATCTGTTTGTCCAGCTTGTTTAGTTCTGTTTTCAAAGTTGTAGTTCGACCTATTTTTTATATTTTTTGTCTCTCACCCCCACACCTGACATTGTATGCCTAGATTCTGATGTTAAACATTTTTTTTGATTTTTTTTGCACTCAAACAATTTCTCTTTCAGAACTTTCCACATTCCATCTGCAGTTTTTCCACTGAACACCTCACTCCAATTAGTTTTACACAGTGACTGGTTTGCTTCCATATAATTTGTAATTAACTTCTGTGCATTGGTTTAGATTTGAGTTTGGCAGAATTATCTAGCAACAAATTAACCTTTATAAGCCTATGATCACTACACATCAATGGTAGTAAAACTTGACTTGAAGTAACAGTAATTTCTTTAGGAACACAGTGTCAAGTATGTTCCGTCCTCTGGTGGGTTTTTTTTTTTACAAGCTGAAGCAATTGTTGTTCCTGAATATACCTTGTGAATAATTTCCTTACTAATGTTGTTGAATCAGTATTATGCCAGTCTGTTTCTGGTAAATTGCTAGGAGTGGAAATAGACAATAAACTATAATTTGACATTCACATATCCATGACCATAAAAAAAGTCCACAAAAAACTAGAAGCGTTATACAGAAATAAGCAACCCCTCACCAAAGCAGCAAAGATTTCAATAGCAAATTCCTACCTTATCTCCACCCTACTTTATGCCTATCCAATATATACCAACCTAAGGCAATGCGATCTAAACAAGCTAGAGACCTGCTACAACAAAATCACCAAATTGGCCACAGGGGCATCTCCCCGGGCCTCCACTGAAAATGGACTTGCATCCAGTCGGACACTCCCGGTCAACAAATGTAAATAAATAAATAAATAAATAAATTGAAGTCCCCAGCTGATATTATTCTTCCCTCCTGTGTTTCATACAAGAAATGCATGAATTCCTGTAGGTCATCTGCACTTGACTTTGGTTGTCTATACACTTCAACAATTGTTATGTTCCAGGGTTGTCTTTATTGTCACAGTTACACAGTCTATAGTATTGGTGTTATCACTGAACATGTAATAATCACAGGTCTCATAACTATCTTTAATCCATATCATAGCACCTCCACCTGATTTTTTGTTAGAAAGTTTGTTACAGTAAAAATGTTTATACCCTGACAGAATTGGTTTCCAGTCATTGTTCTTTAACTGTGTTTGACAAACAATAACAACATCAATCTTGTGGGAATGTAGTACATTTTCCAATAAAAAAAACTATTATTAATGCTTCTCACATTAACAACCATCAGAGATGCATCAAATGTTGCTATCTGTTAACAGTTAAATTTTCAACCTGGCAAAAATTCTGCCTTGTATTTGTCAAATATTGCAAAATATCTGCTGCAAAAATTCTCTTCCCTGATCTTTACAAATGCACACCATCCTGTCTGAACACATGTGCCCAAAACTAGGCTTGGATGCTCTACACATTTCCATTTTTTAAAACAGGACATTTTTTTCATGTAGGTATTTGCCCAAAAAATCTTTTCATTCACAATGGCATGACTATCCTTTCTATAGGTGACTTGTGAAACATATGTCCAAACACCAGTACAAGCTATACTATCTAAGAGGGCTGTCACTTCCCTACTAACAGTCAGAGAATCCTTGCAGATGAGATTTGTACCAACATGAATAAAAACAGATCTGTACTTCCTTACATTAAGGCATTCCAAGGAGTGTCTCACATCTTCTATTTTTGCTCCTGGCAAGCATAACACTATTCAGTGTTTATTATCTTCTCTGCAAATATGAGTATCAGTTCTCTAATAATTGAATCTCCCATTACAAGAATACATTTGCTGGCCAGCTATGAAGAATCTTCAACTTCTAACATGGTAATATCTGCTCTATCAATTGTTACAAAGGTTAGATCTTCATCACCATTAGTCTTATTAACCCCACTGTTTTCATTGTTTATTACATTCTCATCCAGCTGGCATTGTAAATCCACGGCTTGACCTATGTAGTCAACAGCTGTCTTTCTCTTTTTTTTGTTACAGTAATCTTCTTCAATCCTTCCATGTTCAATTTTGATTTCTTCCTTTTCGCCTGCCCCTTGCCTCTTTTTTTCTGCTTTCTGTTTTGGAAACATTATGCCTTTTTTGTAGACTGAAGGTTTTCTGATAGACAAATACTATCATTCCCTGTAACCTGTGTGTTACATAACAAAGCACTGTCCTTTGTAGTACATATTATGACACTAATCAGTTTCTTTGGTACTTACATATTATCGCAACCAGATTTCGAACGTGGTGAATTGCTGACTGTCTATGTATGCACATGTACACACTTATGCAGTTTTATTTGGGGGGATTTATTTTTCTACTTCAAAATGTACCATTATGCTTACTTGTACCATTTCCGCTATGTAAATATAGAAAACAGGAGCACATTCCTGAAACGTGAAATTATTTTTTTTTTGCATGTTTGAACCAGATAGGTTGAGTGAAAAGTACTTTGTGATTTCTGTTTTTCCTGATAATCTGAAAGAGCAAACAGGGAGCACAGTCACGTTATGTATTTCTGAATTCCACCATCAAACTACAGTTAAGTACGGAAAGGTATGTGTGCAAGTGTGTGTTTTTTCATTCAAAGCTCCCAACTTCTCACTTGGCATTTTTATCCTCAGTGATTTGCACCAATAAAATCCATTGTTTACGGGGCTACAAATCCTAAAGCAAATTTAGGAAAGACCTGGAACTTGAAAACAGCTGAAATGGATGTCGATCACATAAGCACATTAATCATAACCCTGAGTAGCTGCCATTACTGGCAAGCTGCTACTGTATGACTTAACAAAATGTGGCATTCACTTACGGCGCTAAAGGATACTACGTAGGAAGAGGAATTTTTCCGTTATTCCTGTTCCTGTCCCAGAAGCAATGTGATACCAAAGTAATTTGGACTTCACATACCCCTTTTCACTGCAAAAATAAAAGTAGTTTTGCTATAACATTACAAATTAGGTTGAATTCAAAATATGGTTGCAATAATACTTAAGTACCGTTTATTTATCTTCCTTGGTTGTGAATGTCTTCCTTTCTTTCTTCTTTGTTTCCTTCTAAACAAACCAGATCCTCTGATTGCTGACTACTTGTAGCAGAATTCCAAAGTTGTCAGGGGCATCGTCTTGACTTAAAGGGGTTGAATGATCTTTGCAGCTAATAGATGCATCATTTCCTAAATGTGTTCCATTTGTTCTTTGCCTAACATTATCTATCTCACAAGTCCAGTCATTAATATATGAAACAGCAGTTCTCCAAGCCATGCCAATTGCACAAGTGCAACCATCATCATTAAGTCTAGATTTACTTCTAACAATGGTAAGCAAATCATCCAATGTTTGACACAAGGAACACAGATCACCAGTGTTATCAGCTGTTAACTTTAAATGTGCATAGCATTTATTACATTGTACAAGATATTTGTGCATTAGCAAATCATTAATTGCATACTCATTTAAGAAATCCATATTCAGCTTCTAAAAAATAAAATATTGTAAACGAAAAGAATAATAAACTCAGTAATCATAGAATTCAAAGAGAACTTAAATCAACTTCCATGACAAAAATCATACAAGCAATGTACAACTAAATACTAAAGTAAATGTAGTATAGTTATTCTGACTGTACAAGTTCTGCAAGCCAGACAAAAGATATAATTCCTTTGTTGTGCACTATGCAGTCTCACTTCTTTTTAACAGTAAAGATTAATAAATCAATAATAAGATCAATAAATCACAAACCAAGGTAGGATTGTTTAGATATGCTCTGGATTTTCAACAAAATATGAATCAAAGTAAATCTTGTTAACAAGCTATCCCTTTCTACCTACAAATCTACAAACAGTGAAAAACGGTGATAACAAATAAAATATAAATTCAAATAAAAGTTTCTCTTACCAGTTAACTCCACAATAAATCACAAACCAAGGTAGGATTGTTTAGATATGCTCAGGATTTTTTGGAATTCCCTCTTGATTTAGTGCTCCCTTTCCCACAATAACTGGATTTTGAATAAACTCTTACATAAACGAGATACACACATGGACACACACACACACACACACACACACACACACACACACACACACACACACACACACACACACACACACATGTTTCCGTGAAAGGCTAATAATATTTTCTAGCAATGCAATCTCCTGTCCTAGTCCAAGGTAGGTCACTGCCACCTCTCAGGTTAACTGACTTAAGAACTCTAGTTACTGTTCTGCCATTTCTTTTTTATGTTTTTATTAGATTTTAACTGAACAAATTGATCATGACAATAATTGTTTTTAGAAATTTGCAAGCATAAAAAAGAAGTTACGGTTCTACTATACACCAGATAATCATAAACACAAATGGTAATGTATAGCATAATAGTCTGGCCAATCAGAATTCGATGCCAGCAGCTACTCAGCATTTTCATTAAGTACCCTCTTATCAGTTAATAAACAAGTAAATTAATAAGTCAGGCACAAGCTTTTAAAGCTGAATGTTGTTGTTGTTTGTCTTTCGGCTTTTCCTGGTAAGGGGTTGCCACAGCGGAACTTCGATTCACTAATGATTGGCAGTAGATTTTTACGAATCGCTGAGGTGCCAGCTCGACTCCCAACTTTCAACGAAGGCACACCCATTTATGCACGCATGTCTTTCAAACGCTACCCAACCGTGGGGAGGACATGCAGACTCCACACAGAAGGCACTCCCAAGCCCAGCCGAGAATCGAACGGGAGAACCTCTTGCTGTGAGGTAACAACGCTACCACCTACCACCGCGGCATTAAGCTGAATAAATATAATAATTTACTTAAAAAGGAAATTTCAGACATGCAGTTAAAAGTTAAATATGCAGAGAAATATATATTTATTCACGGAAAACCTAAGAATAATAAGTCTGAGCAGATAAGATGCTTAAAAAAAGAAACAGCTGTCTAACAAGTTAAATCTTTCCTAGTTATATCTAACTGGGTCCCATCTACACCATCTAAATTTTCAGGTCATTGGCACAAGCATAAATGCAGAAAGAAAGTCACAGGTACAGAGGAACAAGCTGGTCCATGCTCAGCAGAGTCTCAGGAAACACTCACTGCAAACAGTAAAATGGCGACTGTCAGTTCAGCAGTCTCTGGAAGGAGGGTCATTCCATCTGGCCCCTTGGAGGGACATCTTGTAATGGATCCAAAGTAACAGGCATACCATTAGCACGATTCGTTCAAACCCTTTTCCCCTCAGTGATCCATAGTCCTT